>NC_139489.1:888819-948809 GCF_008360975.1 Lichenostomus cassidix
CAAAGGATGTGATGTCAGCAGTTCTACTTTCCAAATAGAATTCTTAATTTGGAATATTAATCAAATACTGTGTTCTAATAATAATATTAGATGGAATATTGATAAAATGTTGTATTTTAGTAAAATTGAGGGGGAAAAACAATGAAATTTTAGCCATTTTAGTGTGATCATCAACGTGCTGTACACAAATCTTCAAATAAATTATTTTGGAAATGAAGGACTCACCTTGTCCCAAAATTCTCATTTACAGACTGAAGAATTTGCCCTTCACTTTTACCAAGCTGAAAGAGCTGGCAGCCCTGTGGCTTTCTGACAACCAGGTAATGCCTTTCAATATTCCCGTTTTCCTCACTAAAGGGGTTGTAGCAAGGGCTGTGAATATTTCATTTATATTATATTATATTATATTATATTATATTATATTTCATTTATATTATATTATATTATATTATATTTCATTTATATCATACTTATATTATATTATATTTATATTTCATTTATACTATATCATCTTGCTTAATACAAGGTTTTATGGGATTTTGGAAGGGTTTGCTCCCAGCCCACCTTTGGATTTCCATTCCCAGCCACAAATCCTGCTGGGTGTGATTTTTTCCCACCTTTGCAGGGTTTATTTCACCAGGATGAGCTTCTGCCTCCTCACCAAAGGAGCAAATAAAGGGCAAAAGCAGCAAGGGAGTATTTTGGCAGTAGAAATTCCAGGTGTTTGTTCCCCAATTTGTTATTATCCTGTCCCACCTCTTGCTCCCTCTATTCCTTTTTCTTGCCTTCCTCTTCCATCCTCTTTTCCCATCCCTGAATATTTTAAACCCCACTGTAGTCAGGGAGAGTTCAAAGAAGTCAAAGATGCTCAAGGACTTTGGGTTTTGCTTTGGAGAAAACTCATTTGGGAGCTTCTCTTTGTTGCAGGGCTTTGGTTTGTAGCAGATACTCTTTGGGATTCTATTTTAAACCAAATTATGCAACAGGAGCCCTGAGAAATGCAACAGTTCCAGCAGCAGCTGGGCTCCAAAATAAGTCTGAAATGTACATTTTAGTTTTAGAGCCCAGCCAAAAATGGGAGAGCTGATGGGGAGGGGTAATAGAAAATTATGATTAAATTTATTGGGTTAAATGAGGATTCTTGGGGTTGTTTTTTTTCCCCCTCTGATTTCCATTAAAAAAAATTAACACTGCCTGGCTGTGCAGCCCAGGCACAGAACACCCACAGCCCGTTAAATATACAACATTTTCCAGCATTTTGGGTTTTCTGTGGCAGAGCATGGATTGGTTTCCATCCTGTGGACTGTGACAGCCACTCCTGGGTTGAATTTAGAGCTCAGGATTGGTAAAACATCCCCAAGTGCAGCCAAACCCAGCAGGAACACTCAGGGAATGTTCCGTGGAAATTCCACAGTGAATTGCTCCAGGTGAACTGACAGCCTGGAGCCACCAGGAATTCACTGAATTTAGTCAATAATTAATTTTTTGTGGGTTAAAAATCGATTTAAGGGGTGTTAAACTGTGCAGTGCCAGCTCTGTTCCCTAATCCTGTTCCCTGGAGCACCCAGGCAGCATTCCCCATGGGAACAGCAGGAATTCCAGGAGTGAGGAATGGGAAATGAGGCTCCACACTGCTCTCAGCCCATGGGGAGTTGGTTTTCCTGCATTCCCTGTATCCTGGAAGGTTGATCCATTCCCAGTCCCAGGAGTTAATGGATTATTTGTTTCCCATCCCATTCCAAGATCCCAGGAGGGATCCTGTTCCCTTGGAGCACCCAGGCAGCATTCCCCATGGGAACAGCAGGAATTCCAGGAGTGAGGAATGGGAGAGGAGTTTTAAATTGGGTTAAAACCCAACTTCAGGGGTGTCAAACTGTGCAGTGCCAGCTCTGCTCCCTAATCCTGTTCCTTCAGAGCACCCAGGCAGCATTCCCCATGGGAACAGCAGGAATTCCAGGAGTGAGGAATGGGAGATGAGGCTCCACACTCCTCCCAGCCCACGGGGAGTTGGTTTTCCCACATTCCCCGTGCCCATGAAGGTGGATTTCCCATTTCCAGGAGCTAATGGATGATTTGTTTCCCACCCCTGCAGTCCAAGGCTCTGATCCCGCTGCAGACCGAGGCTCACCCCGAGACCAAGCAGCGAGTTCTCACCAACTACATGTTCCCCCAGCAGCCCCGCAGCGATGAAGGTGAAACCCCAGCAGATCCTGCCTTGGAGAGGGGAGGGAATTCCAGAGGGAAGGAGGGGAAGGCTTGGGATGTGATTCTCCTGAGACATCCCAGCTCCAGCAGGGAGTGACAGTTCCTGGGGCTCAATTCCTGACAATTCCTCCAGGCTCCACTGCTCCCACAAGGCCTCTCTGGGAGTAAAAGGGGTTGGGAAAATGTCAGTGTGAAAGTGGAAATGGGAAAATGTCAGTCTGACAGCCTGGGAGAAACAGGAATTGTCATGTCCGTGGAATTGGCATCTCTGTCTGGGAGCTGGGAATGTCCAGCTCCATGCCATGGGATGCCAAGGCTCCCAAACTTTGCTGGATTGAGGGTTTTCTCCTCCCACAGTGTCACTGTTGAGCTGCTAGCAGAGAAAGAAGACACAGATTCTCAGTGTGGCATAAAAAAGAGCTTTTATTATTTAATTCCAACTTATATAGAATTTTCAGAGGTCACCCAGATTGGTCAGTCAGAAACCTCCCCCTAGGCCTGACTGGCCAGGCCTGAACTGTCCAAATCTCGAGACACTGTCTTTAATAACATCCAAACTTCATCTTTGTTTATAAAACACAGGACAAAGTTCTCATGGGAAAGACCTGTGCTAGCCACACCCCAGCTCCATTCAATTGGAGTTTTCCCACTCTCCCTCTGCCCCAGCATTGCCCCAAACCCTGGTGGTGTTTCCCACCACTCCCATCCCAGATTTATTCCTAACTCTGGAATGGTTTCTCAATTCCCATTTTCCCCCTCATGTTTTCAGTCAATCACCCAAGTGACCAGCTGTGCAAAGTCTGTTTGGCTCATTGCCATCTCCCTTCCCAATCCCTGCAGATTTCCAGTCGGACAGTGACAGCTTTAACCCCACGCTGTGGGAGGAGCAGAGGCAGCAGAGGATGACTGTGGCCTTTGAATTCGAGGACAAAAAGGAAGAGGAGGAAAATCCAGGGAAAGTGAAGGTGAGTTCTGCTGGATTTATTGTGTGATTCATATATTATGGATGGAGTTCAATATGCAGGTCTTGAATTGAGCTGGGTTTGTGTTTTCAATGTCATATTTCTGCATATTCCTGCCACAGGAATTCTGTCCCAAAGGGAATTGGGACACAGTTACTGTCCAACCACTGCTTTTTCAGAAATATTTCAATCCCAGAGAGGACTCCATATTCCTCTCAAAGCAGAAGCCAATGAGGGAATTTTTTAGGAATATTTCAATCCCAGACAGGACTCCATATTCCTCTCAAAGCAGAAGCCAATGAGGGGATTTTTTAGGAATATTTTGATCCCATAAGGGATTCCATATTCCTCTCAAAGCAGAAGCCAATGAGGGGATTTTTTAGGAATATTTTGATCCCAGACAGGATTCCATATTCCTCTCAAAGCAGAAGCCAATGAGGGGATTTTTTAGGACTATTTTGATCCCAGACAGGATTCCATATTCCTCTCAAAGCAGAAGCCAATGAGGGGATTTCTAGGAATATTTTGATCCCATAAGGGATTCCATATTCCTCTCAAAGCAGAAGCCAATGAGGGGATTTTTTAGGACTATTTTGATCCCAGACAGGATTCCATATTCCTCTCAAAGCAGAAGCCAACGAGGGTTTTGCAGCTTCATGGGATGTGCAGTGGAGAGGACATCACTTGGGAAAAAATGAAGTTCAAAACATGAATTTCCTCCCCCATTCTCCTGAAATTAATGTCATCCCAGAGTTCTCCATCAATCCCTCAATCAGTGGCATTGTCAGGAGGATATTTTCAAGGCTGTCATGAAAATGTCTGTTCCTTGAATAACACAAAGGAATTATCCCACACTTCAACCCTGCACATTGTGAGCTGTGGTAGAACACCCAAGGTAAAATGTAGGGTCAGAGAGAAAATCATCTCAGGAGGTTTAAATCAGATTTTCCTTCTGAAATTAACAGCACTCTTGTCAATAGCTCTTAATGCTCCATTTAAACCTTCATGGAAATTTTGGATTTTTCTTTCCTCTGTTTTTCCCAGTGGGGAATTTTTCTCCAACTCCTGTGCCCAGAGCTAATGGACTCTGCTGCTTTTGGTGAAACAGAAAATGAAGCCAAACGCAGCCTTCACCTCACAATAAATAGATTAAAATGGAATTTTACCCTGAATGAATTGCAGATTTAGTGAAACACAAAATGAAGCCAAAAGCAGCCTTCGCCTCACAATAAATAGATTAAACTGGAATTTTACCCTGGATGAATTGCAGATTTATGGGTCATGTATGGAAAACAGCAGCTTGGAAAGTTTTCTGTTGTTTCACCACTTGTTAGCAGAATTTTAGCTGGGGCTGACATGGCTGGAGGTTTCAACATGAACGTTTTTAGCAGTTTCACCAGACTTTTAAGGGAGATATTGAAATAAATTTAAATTCTCAGCAGGCTGTACCCACCACCACTGCAGCATTTCATAACAGCAGAAGTCATTTTCACTTTTTATCTCCCATCAAACTGAACTTTCAGCCAAACACCTGCTAAAATCGATTTGGTCACTGGGATGGTTTGATAAATTTGTTCCATCAGGAGTTTTGAACTTTGAAGATTATCTGTTTGGGATCAGGCTGCTTTGGATGTAGCATTGGAATGGGATTGACAGGGAAATACAGATTTCCCCTGGGATGAGAAGTGTGGATCAGGGAGGGAAATATCTGCATCCCAGGGCTGTTCCCCCCACAGCTCCCAGGAGTTTGGCTGCTCAACATTAACACTGCCAGGGGTGTGAAACTCCAGCTAAACCCTTGGCTGGGATGATCTGCCTCATCCCAGCTGATTTTCCCTGGCTGCTGTTCCCCAGGATTTGCTCTGTTCCTTGGCTCCCAGCCCTGCCTGGCTCAGCCTTTGCCCTAAAACCACAGCCTGGGTTCTGGGAGACACCAAGAGCCTCATTAAGCCACCCTAAACACGATTTCATTCAGCCAGAGCTGCAGCAGAGCTCTAGTGCTGCTTTCCAGACTTAATTTATCTTTTTCTGTTGGAATTCTTTATGAAAAGTGACATCCCAGCCACAGATTTTAACGTTTTCTGCTCTGCTCGGTGATGTTTATTCTCTCCTGGTTCAGATCTGCATGCCAGCACTTCATGCAGTTTTATTTACCAAATCAATCATGCTTTTGCCTCTGAAATATTCCTGTGGACAGACCATTTTCAGCTGAATCCAAAATTGCATTTTCCCCACTCGCTGGGGATGTCAATCCAGCAGCTCTGACAGGGAGCTGTTAAAATCAGCTTTGTCAGCTCACCTACACTGTGAGGTAAAAGCTGCTGTGTGCTGAAAGATTCCAGATCCTTTAGCACCAGCAGGATTTGGAAGTTTCCCTGCCTTGCTATCCTGACACAGTTTAGGAACTTCAGATTTGGGGTTTTCCGGGGAATCTGTGGGTCTGTCAGGCAGTCAAAGCACAGCCAGGCTCAGGGGATTCTCTGGAGAGCTTTGGGTTTGTTTTGCTGTGCCAGAGGAGAGTCAGAGCCACCCAAGTGAGTGTCAACATCGTTAGTGAGTGTGAACCATTGTCAGAGTGTGAGCATCATCATTGTGTGTGAACATGATCAGTGAGTGTGAACATCATTGGTGAGTGTGAACATCATCAGTGTGAACATCAGTGAGTGTGAACATCATCAGTGAGTGTGAACATCGTCAGTGTGAACATCAGTGTGAGTGTGAACATCACTGTGTGTGAACATCATCAGTCAGTGTGAGCATCGTCAGTGAGTGTGAACATCATCCATCAGTGCATGTGAACATCAGTGTGTGTGAACATCATCAGTGAGTGTGAACATTGTCAGTGAGTGTGAACACCATCCACCTCCAGGAGCAAACCCTCCAGGGGATCAGCCCCAGTGCTCAGCTCCATCCGTCGTTCAGATTAACTCAGCCTGGCTGAATGAATTCTGCATTGACTGCAGGATTGGCTGGGCAGGATGAGGGAATGTGTGGAGAGTCAGCAATATCTCCCAGGGTGAGGGAAGGGCTGGCAGGGGATGTTCCCAGCCCTGATTTCATGCCACTGGGATTCCATTCTGGGCTGACAAAGAGCAAATTTCATTTCAAACCTCTTCAAACCAAAGCACGAGGGAAATGCCCTCAGCCCCCCTTACTCCACACTCTTTTAATCCCATATTTATGCTTTAATTGCTCATTCTAATCCATCCTTTCCTGGCTGCTCAGGTGGAGATAAACCTGAAGCGTTACCCCACGCCATACCCCGAGGATTTGAAGAACATGGTGAAATCTGTGCAGAACCTGGTGAGCAAACCCAGCCTGGGCGTGAGACCTGAGAACCCTGTGGTGACCCCAGCGGCCACCACTGACCCCACGGGCAAGGACAAGTACGAGCACAAGTGGCCACCACTGACCCCCAAGGAGATCCCACTGCCAGTGGAGGTAATGTAAAGGATCTTTCTTCCTCTCCAGGCTCTTTTTTAGGGGGTTTGAAAAAAAACTCCAGGCTCTTTTTTAGGGGATTTGAACCACCTTTTTTAGATGTTTTGGTATGATGGGAATCACAGACCTCAGAGAGGTTCTTGTTTCCCCCATAAAGTTTTATATTGAGTTGCTGGGTTGCATTCAGGTTTGGGTTGAGATGCTGTTTGTCCCAATGCTGATGGATTTTTGGGTGGAAATCTCCCTGGATGGGAATTTTGGGGTGGATTTCCACTGCAGGGAGCAGCCCTGGGCAATAACTCCCAGGGAGCTGCAGAATGCAGCTCTTCCTGGAGGGTTTGCCAAGCACAGGGACAACATTAATCACAAAAAAAGATGATTTCCTAAGGTTCTATCCCAGGATCAATCACCAAAAAGTAAATTCCTAAAGTTCTATCCTGGGATCAATTACAAAAAAAGGTAATTTCCTAAGGTTCTACCCCAGGATCAATCACAGAAAAGTTGAATTATTAAGGTCCTATCCCAGGATTGATCACCAAAAAGTTAAATTCTTAAGGTTCTATCCCAGGATCAATTACAAAAAAAGGTAAATTCCCAAAGTTCTATCCCAGGATCAACTACAAAAAAAATTAAATTCCCAAAGTTTTATCCCTGGATTAATCACCAAAAGGTAAATTCCTAAAGTTCTATCCCAGGATCAATCACAAAAAATGTAATTTCCTAAAGTTCTATCCCAGGATTAATCACAAAAAGACGTAAATTCCCAAAGTTCTATCCCAGGATCAATCACCAAATAGGTAAATTCCCAAATCCTGCAGTCCTGCTGCTACAAAAAGCAGGGCTTTGGTCCCACCTACCCCACCAAACCTGTTGCAGGCATCATTCAAAGGAAGGGAAATCCCTTCCCATGAGAGTTTAAAAGCTCAAGAGGTTGAATGCCAGAATTCCTGAAAATCTTTGCGAACATTCAGTATTGAAAAGAAAGAAATGAGAAAAAATATTCTCCTTCTTTTTCACTCTTTTGTCATCTGAGCATTGTGATGAACTCCTTTTCCTTGAAATGCCAGTCCTGGGTGCAGGAATTGTTCTCCCTCTGTTTTCCACGTCTTTGGCACAAATATTACACATTTATCTCTAGCTGCTCTCCCAGTACTGTAAGTGCTTTATTTGCACTTAAACATTTTTGTTCCTTAAAAAAATAACCCAGCAAAGTTTCCTCTAAAAGTTGGCTTCAGAAAACTTCCACTCCAGGCACGATTTCGATTAGGACTAAGATACAGAAGTTAAATATTTAATTTCAACTAAAATATTTAAGTTAAATCGCCCATGTTTCCATCTAGATCTGAAATCTTCAGTTCCACCATCATTCCTTTTGACTCATTAAATCCTCACTGTGTAAATCTGCTCCTTGGGCCACGAGTCTTGACATTCTGCTCTTGTTGGTGAATATATAGAATTTATTTTGTATTACCCATCGTTTGAACTTGAATATCCTCAACAGCTTTCTGTGGGTTTTAATTATCCCTCCGTGTTTCTGTCTGGAATTTGATCCAGAGGTTTTAGGTGTTTGGTCCCAGAAATCAGTGGTTTGTTAGAGGAGGAGAGTTCTTGTCCTCCCCAGACTCAGGGAATTTCTGATTTTGTGGCTCTGATCAGATCCATTTCCCTCTCCTCACCTCCCTGCTCCAGCATCAAGCACACGGGAAGTGCAGGCAAAGTGTGAATGGCTTTGTGAACAATACTGGCCTGATTTCAGTTGTAACCCGTTAAATAAAACATAATTAAGCTCCATTTGCTTGGCAGATAATTAGCAGACGAAACTCCAGCCTCAAGTGAAAGTAGACTTTGAAACTGCAGGTGTGCTGTGATGGAGCTGGAGGCTGAATGCAGTTTCTGATGGCAGGTAATTGAATTTCAGGTGCAATGCTCACTTCTCCTCAGATAGTCTGGTTTCTGATCTCTTTTGGCTTCCCCTGCAATTAATTTGCACGTGTCTCTTCAGAAACTGTTTCTCAATCATGAAAGGGAGCATCTGGAATGAGGAGCAAGCTGCATTTCAAATCCTCTCTGCCATCCTTCACCTTCATTCACAATCAGCAAACAATGTCTTGATTAATCATCGATTGAAGGAAACCTCTTCATCACTCTAATTCTTTTTGAAAGATGTGAGTTTTGGCCAAAGAGGAGTCTGAGGTTTTTTTTTTAGGGAGTTGTGCTGCCTTTCCATGAGAAACAAGGAGGAATATCAAAATCAGCAAGTCAGGTCTTTATAATTTGTGTTCTGGATGTGTTTGGATTGAGAATATTCCACATTTCCTCTGCCTCAGCCCTTCCCTGGGCTGCTCCATGCAGATACATTATATTCTTTGCAAGCAGATTCCAGGAGTCTGGTCTCTCCAAAAATTCCATCCCTCTGGATTATAATTTAATATTCTTGTGCTCTCAGCATGAATATTTGGTGATATTTCTCTTCCCAGTTGCTTTAATGGTTTTTACCATGTATTTTCTCCTCACCACACTTCTCCATCCTCTTCCTTCCCCACTTAGCCCTGAGGAAGAAATCCTGACTCAACACAATTGCATTTCTCTCTTCCCTTTCTCCTTGCAATTTTCTTCCTGTTAGTGACCTTTTTGTTCTTGAGCTTGTAAGGAAAAGGTCCCCTTGAAGATAAATGGAATATGGTTTGGGGTTTTTACAGTGTATTTCACATATTCATGGCAGATTCACAAATGCCAGAGTGGTTCTTTCAGAAGTCACTGAGTTTTGTTGGAATAACTGGACTGGGGATAAAAAGAAAAGGAAAATAACTATAAAATAAGGAACTTCATGCACCTGAAATAAAACCCTGTGCCAGAAATGGAACTTCTGGGAACTTCCTCTCTCCCAGCAAAGGGAGCAAGTTAAGCTTAGAACTCCTGGAGGTTTCATGGCACAATATTGGGATTCTAGGCGCAAGATAAAGAAACCACAGAATCCCCCAGGAGCTCCCTGCCTGCCTCTGAGAACAGCCCAAAATCACCTCCAGAAGCCCTGGGCAGGGAGGACACAGCTGAGGGAGCCCAAAGCTCCGAGGTACAGCCACCCTGAGCTCCACAGGTGGAGAACCTCCCTCTGACTGCCACCAGGCACGGGGTTTGCACCAGTTTGTCACCCTGCACTGGGTTGGGCTCTGGGTGTCACTGGGGAGCACCAGGGACATCCTCTGCATGGGGAGGGGAAGCCTTGCCTGGGTCACTCCGTGTGGGAATCACCATGGAACTGTGCTGAGCTGAAATATGAGCCCTGAGGGGTTAATTAAAGCAAGGATGCCTCTTCTGGAAAGGTCCTTCCTCCAGCAGAACATCACATACAGAGGGAGTGAAACAGGTCTGGTGTAAATAGAATTAAATTCTCCAAGGACAGATCATGTGGCAAATGCTTCTACAAATCTCTGTTACTACAGAGAGTAGTTAATGGAGAGTAAACCTCTAAAAGTTTCCTGCTTGTAAGTGAAAACAAGAACATTTAAAAACCACTGTAGCATTTTGCATTCCAGCAAGGTGGATTTGGTTTGGGTGCTCCAGTTTCAGTTGTTTCCCTAATTATTGCACCTCTCCCTATTGCCTTCACTCTCCAAACTCACTGGAGAACCTTTACCAAAAGCAGGACAAGGTCCAGAGATCCTCCTGTGCCACCCATCCCTGTCTCCTCGGGACATTCATCCTTCTCATCCCTGAGCTTTCTGCAGGGATCAGAAAGGCCCCAAAATTCCTGCTGGTGCCTTCGTTCCCTCCGAGCCACCCTGTGAGCCTAAATGTCCTCCATTAAAATATCTCTTTCTAAGAACAAGTCCCACTTCCCTCCCCCAGTTTAACTGGTGTGATTTTCAGCACATGTCCTGTTGCAGGGCCTGTTTGAAGGTCAGATGTGCAGAAGTTTATTAAATCCAAGTCATTTTAATTTAGCCACAAAGTCCTTAGAGACAAAGCCATTTTAATTAAGTGCAGCTCCAGGGACAGCTGAATCTCTGGAAGGACTCACCACAAATAACTGGGCGAGGAATCCTCCCTCCTGAAATGCCAATTGTTTACTCTCAATTTGTGTTTATTTCTCTCTGCTTGGCAGCATTTTGGTGACCTTGACTTCATCAAAAATGTTTACAACAGCCTCGATGTATCTTGCAAGTTCCATCTGGTTTGTCCACATTTCCAGAACGAGCACATCACCACAGTTTTGAGGGGTATTTGTGTGGGCTAATTAGAACTTTCTGCTGACAAAACAGCACCACCAGCACTGCCCGTATGGTGGGTTTGGGGCGTTTTAACGATCACGAGGAGGAGGCTGTGAACTGTTTGTGTGCTGCAGTTGGAAGTGTTCCTGTTCCCCGTGTTTACTCTGCGTTGTTGTGTCCCTCAGGATGCCTTTGGACATCCTGGCAGCGAGATGAGGATAGGGGAGCTCCGTCCTTCCATGCCCGAGACGCCGCTCTACCCGCCCAAACTCGTCCTGCTGGGTAAAGACAAGAAAGGTACTGATGGATTTCACGGCCTTCGAGATGCAATCGCGTGCTGGGGATGTTCCACCTCTGTCTGTGAACCATAGCCCGCGGATATTCGTGCACATATTGATATCATCCATAGCTTGAACTTCAAAATGTGTTTTTCTGGAGTTTCATTCCCAAGCGCCACCCCCTGAAAGCGTTTGCTGTGTTTTGTTTCAGAGTCGACAGATGAGTCTGAAGCAGATAAGATCCATTGTCTGAATAACAGCGTTTCCTCAGGCACTTACTCAGACTATTCCCCTTCCCAGGCTTCCTCAGGCTCCTCCAACGCGCACGTAAAAATGGGCTCCCTGCAGACCACGGCTAAAGAAGCAGTGAATAACTCTTTGTGGGGGAACAGGTGTGACATTTTCCTGACACAGCTTCTGCTTGCGTTTTGTCCTGCCTGGGCCCTCACCGTGACCCTGTCTCCCTGTGGGGGTTAAAAAATCCATGTTTTTATCCCGTGTTGGCCGTGCAGAGCTGGCCACCCTCAATATTCCATAAAAGCCAGTAATCCCACAGCTGGTGCTTCAGCTCTGGGCTACCTCCAGGTGTTAAAGCTCCTGGAGATGGAGCTGCAGTTGGTGTCCCATGATTGCTATCCCAGCTCCCTCTGCCCTGGACCTCCAGGAACAGTGTGGTTCTTGGAAAGCCATGCACTGGAAACATTCCAGGAACAGCCTGTCCTGTCTCTCCCTGCCATAAATGCCCTCGTGTTCCATCCACAGCTCTGCCCCGTTAAAGAGCTGGATGAGAACAGCTCCAAACTGCCTCCGGTGTCTCTGGTTAAAAAGCAGGGGAAACCTTCCATCGCACTCATCCCTTATTTTTACAGCAGGAAAATGTGTTCAGCAGGATTTCTGGGAACACAGCATGGAGCCAGCCAGGCTTTTGAGTGACTTCTTAGTTTCTTCATGTGTATCCTGTCAGAATCTCTGCTCCAGGGCAAAATCCTGCTGCCACCATTCCCGTGCCAGAGGCACGACCTCCATGGAGCTTCCAACAGCTTGAGAGTAGCTCAGTTGGTGCTAAAAACACCAAGGGGCCAGGTTTGGTTCCTGGACTCGATGATCCTTGTGGGATCAACATTCCAGCTGGGGATATTCAGCAATAAGAATCCCCAAAGTCTCCCAGCGTGACCCCGAAGCCAGAGCGCAGATGGGAGAGGTTGAATCACCTTCCAAGGACGATGAGTGCCGACGTGCTGGGATAGAGGACATTTTATCTTGTTCCCTTCTCTTGTCTTTGCAGGCTGGCCCAGTCGTACCCGCAGCCCCTGGAGACCAAGCCATTGCTGAGCCAGCGGGAAGCGGCTCCGGCCGGGAACGTTCCGGCGCGCCCGGAGCGACGCCCGCTGAGCGACGCCTTCGCCGACAGCTGGAACGACAGCTCCCACTACGACAACACGGGATTCGTGGCCGAGGAGAGCGCGGCGGAGAACTCCGGCACCAACCCCCTGCTGAGCAGCAAATCCAGGAGCTCCTCGGCGCATGGGCGCCGGCCGCTGATCCGGCAGGACAGGATCGTGGGGATCCCCCTGGAGCTGGAGCAGCCCGCGCTCAGAAACACACACGACTCTGAAGTGCCTCCTCCCAATCCTTGGCAAAATTGGACCAGAACCCCCAGTCCTTTTGAAGACAGGACAGCTTTTCCTTCCAAACTGGAAAGCACCCCCAACACCAGCCCTTTGCCCGAGCGGAAAGATCACATCAAGGAGTCTCCCGAAATGACGAGCACTTTCACTCCAGGAATCCCGTGGGAATACCACGACTCCAACGCTAACAGAAGCCTCACGAACGTCTATTCCCACATGCACTGTCGCCCGGAGCCTTCCAAAAACGTCATCTCCATCAGCAAGAGCACGGAGCGGCTCTCCCCGATGATGAGGGATATAAAAACGAACAAGTTCAAGAAGTCGCAGAGCATCGACGAGATCGACATTGGGGCGTACAAGGTGTACAACATCCCCCTGGAAAACTATGCATCCGGCAACGACACCGTGGGCCCCCACGAGAGGGTGGACAAGCTGCTGGGCCCGGAGCACGGCGTGCTGAGCATGTCCCGCAGCCAGTCCGTGCCCATGCTGGACGACGAGCTGCTGACCTACGGCAGCGTCAAGGTGCAGCCGCAGCACAAGGCCTCGGTCACCAAGAAGGTTTATCAGTTCGACCAAAGCTTCAACCCACAGGGCGCCGTGGAGCTCCCGGCCGACAAGCGGCTCCTGCCGCCCTTCCAGCTCAACGCCGACTACCTGCCGCAGCCGGCCAAGAGCCTGCCCCAGGAGCTGGTGAGCCCGCGGGGCTACGGCCGCTACGCGCCTGTGGAGCCCATGTTCTCCTTCTCGCAGCCCTCGGTGGGCGAGGAGCCGGCGGCAGCCCCCTTCCCCGGCCCGGCCGCGCGGCCCGGCTTCCTGCGCAGGGCGGATTCGCTGGTCAGCTCGGCCGAGATGTCCGTGTTCCGCAGGGTGGGCGAGCCGCAGGAGCTGCCCCCGGCGGACAGGTACGGCCGGGCCCCGTTCCGCGGCGCCCCGGAGCGCCAGGGCAGCATGGCCGTGCCCGAGGCCCAGTTCCTCAAGCGCAACGGGCGCTACGAAGACGAGCACCCTTCCTACCAGGAAGTGAAAGCCCAGACCGGGAGCTTCCCGGTTAAAAACCTCACGCAAAGGAGGCCCCTGTCGGCACGAAGCTACAGCACTGAGAGCTACGGCACGGCCCAAACGCGGCCGGTCTCTGCGAGGCCCACCATGGCAGCTCTGCTGGAAAAGATTCCGTCAGACTATAACTTGGGTAACTATGGCGACAAGCCTTCCGATAGCAGTGATATAAAGCCGAGGCCTCCCCCTGGGAAGGGAAATGAGAGCTGTGCTAAAATGCCCGCTGACTGGAGACAACAGCTACTTAGACATATAGAAGCTAGAAGGTTAGACAGGGTATGTTTGGCATTTCTCTGCAATTAATGCCTTTAGTTGTGTGTTTCGCTCTGTCAAACGATTTGCACGTGCAGTGGTGACCACCAGAATTCCCAGGGATGAAATTCCTGCTGTGGTGTCAGAGGGTTTGGCCCGCCAAGGGCCATGGGGTGCTCAGCTGGAGTGAGGGGTCCCAGTAAATCCAGACGCTCCTCACTGGTGACATTCCTTGGTGGACATCACTGGGGTGGTGACTCTGGGTCCTGCATAAAGCCAGAGGCTCTGCCCCAGTGCCTGTCACCGGGGTGGTGATTCCTGCAGCTCTGCCCAAAATTAGGAAGAGCCCTGAGGTTCTGCCCTGCTCATGGAAGTGCTGCTGGAACCACCATGTCAGTGACAACCAAGGTGCTGGGCACGTCTTAGCAGTAAAAGGGAATAAAGGACAAAGAGAATAAGTAATAAAATGTATTTTAGCTTTCATGTCGCCGTTAGTGCAGGGGGTTTGAAGGTGTCTATAACTGAGAAATATCCCTGGGTATCCACTGCCGCTGTTTTAATGGGAATGTGATCATTACTCCTTTTAGCTGTAGGAAGTTATGCTGATTTGCCTTCTATCCAAAGGGTACTTTAGTGCATGATTCAGTCATTACCTGTTTAATGACCTAATCCATGAATCCAATTTACTCCGTGATCTGAAGTGGTTGTGACAAATTCCTGTGGTGAAATGCATCAGAAGTCGTTGCCAAATGTGTCCATATACCTGTTTTATGCTAGAGCCTCCTGAGTCCAGTGTTAATATCCTCCTTACTTTCCAGTTGCTCGGCTGTGATGATATTAAATTATCCTTAAGGTTCAAATGGGGAAACTTTAAAAAGGGGCTCCAGGGCTGAAGTGTTTTCCTCCTTCAGCTCTTATCCTTGTGCTGTGTAAACCCACTGGAAACTGCCTCCCACCCAGGGAAACCAGTGCACCCCGAGCAGAGCACTTCCTGGTGGAAATAAACACTTCCCAGATGCTGTTGCTTTAAGGAATATTGTTACACCTAGTTTACAACCTGTATTAAGGGATGCTTTAGCCCTGCCAAGCTGACAGCAGTGGTTGTTCCTGGTCCCTGCGAGGTGTTCCTGCTGGGTGCAGAGCTCCAAGGAGCTGGAGGCTGAGCTGCTGGCAGCACCTGGAGCCCCTGGAGCAGCTGTCACCTAAAGCCACTGTCCCCGGGGTGTCCCTGCTGGTGTCAGGGAGCAGGGTGGCACAGAGCCCTCGCACACAGGGGTTGCTCCTCACTGCCAGCCCCACCTCTGGCTGCACAGCCGAACCCCAATCTGGCCTTTTTTGCAAAAAAGAAAGACTTGTACCATGTGAACTCCAGATCCCACCACCCCTCATGTGCTGTCAGCGTGGAAGTCTCCCTGGTGCCCATTTCTGTACGAGGAGCAATGTACTCGCTGTGTGTGACCAGTGCATGCCTGGAGGAGCTATCGATACTTGGTACTGTTTGTTGGCTTAAACTAAAACTCTGTGAACTTAACCATGTATGTGTGAGACTTAATTCTGAGCATGTGTGTTCATACGTGTCCCGTGGTTGTTTCCTCTACTCAGAGCGCTGCTTACAAACACCACACAGTTAGCCTTGGCATGCTGCACTCTGGAGGGGTTTCAGCCATGCATGCCGGCCGAAGCATGACTTTAAACTTGCAGCCTAAATCTAAATTTGAAAACCAAATGCTTCAAGAGCTACCTCTACCGAAAGTAAGTATGGGCTAGCCAGCATTCCCGGCATTCCTGATTAATTAACGATCCTTGCTTCCTCCTGGTTTAGCTTCTGCCTCTTCCTCATGCTTTCACGATGCCCAATCCCCAAAGCAAGGCTGCCAGGGGTGCAGTTGTGCCCCCGGGTGGCTTTGCTTTCTGGATTCCGGAGCTCCCTGGCTGTCATTCCTGCTTTCCTGCTCTCCTCACACACACCGGGGCTGCCCTGTGCTCCGTGGGGAACGTGGTTTGCTCTGGGGCTGTTTGATCCGAGAAATATGGGTGTGGAAATGCTAAATGTGCATTTAAATAGGCTCCAGGAGACAGGGGTTTTAATATTTGAGTGTTAATTGGGTGTGCTGCAATACCTGATGAGTTTTGAACATGTTATCACACTCAAACCCATTTTAAACTTTGAGCAACACCTACAAAAGAGAATATTTTCCTCACTTATTTACTGCTTCTCTTATATATATTATTGACCAGCACAGACATACAAAACCGTGCATTCCCAACAACTATTTGAAGGGAGAAGCATGCAGGACAAGGCAGGGAGGCCATTCCTGCAGGATTTTCTGTGTCCCAGAGGGGATGCTGAGGCCTTTCTGTGCATTTGGAGGGACAGGCATGGCTCAGCCTCCCCTGCCCTGTGGGCACAAACCAGCAGCAGCTCTGGCAGTAATTACGGGGCAGCAGAGCCCAGATCCCGGAGTTCCAATGGGATCATCTGTGCTGGGAATTGCCAGGCTGGCCCCTGGCACTGCTGGCACCCACCCAGGCTGGAGCAGCAAGTCCCAAAGGAAGGTTCCAAGGCTGAGCTCAGATCCAAGGGCTGAGGAGAGCAGGATCACTCAGCAGGAGCTGGCTGGATCCCAACCCTCGGCCTGCTCCAGCCGGAATTCCAGGCAATCCAGGACAGGATGGCAGCACCCAGGGAGCAGTGTCAGGCCTTTCCCGCTGTCCCCAACCCTCCATCCTCTGTCACCTCCATCCCACGTCCCCTCGCTGTCCCCAGGCTCCCGTCCTGCTCGGTCTGTGCTGCTCTGTGTGGGTTGGGGGCTCCAGGGGGATCCCTGGATGTGTGTGCTGGGCAGGGACGACATCCCAGTGTTGTCTTTGCTTCCCGAGAACTTGTCTGTCTGCTGGGGTCCCTGCCAGTCCTTGTCACGAGTCCTTGGAAAAATCCATTGGGCATCAACCCCAAAAATGGTGCTGCTTCCCTACACTCGCTAGGAATGAGGTGTTTTATGGCACTTCCAGGATTTTAGGCTGTAGGTGAATATGGACATTAATGGTGGATGTCTGGGGAAATTCAGGAATCTGCTGCGGGGTGTATTTTGGGGTGTGGTCTGATGTGGATTATTCTGCTTTTCAATTTCACCAGCATTTCCATTGCTCCATATCCATAGAAACTGTGATGCTGAACTGCATTGAGGGGTTGTTCTCTTGCTGTACTGTTTGGGGAGATGATTGTTGGGAAGGATTACTGCAAGGGGGGGAAATGATTGCTGGAAGAATATTGTGTATGTTTAGTATTGTTTAATTTGATTGCTTCCCACCTTCCACAGAACTTGCATTTCCTGAAGAATTCAGGCCACAGCGGTTCAATCCTTGCCTCTTCCCCTCCTTCCCTCCCTCCTGTGGCCTGAATTCAAGAGAGTAATGAGTGAGGTCTGCCTGTCAGCAAACCAACTTTAACCCTTAATTGTTTTGAAAATGTTCATGGCATCAATCTACCCCACGCAGAAAATGTGGGAAGTGCTGCTTTTCCCCAGATTTCATGGAAGTGGAGTTTCTGTCAGCAAATGGCCAATATTGCAAGGGCACAAATTCCCAGGGCAGCTCTAGAGGGAATGGCTCATTTTGCCATTTTAATGGGGTAAAGAAAGTTCTACAAGGAGATCCTGGAATTTAAATGGGAAATGTTTTTCCAGTGGTTTTTAATAGAAGGAAAATCACAACTTCCATGATTTTTCTGGAAGATTTCTTGAATTATGAAATAATTTTAACGAAGGTTTTCTTTCAGTTGAAATAATCAAGGTTGGATTTTTTTTTTCTCTTCACCTCCGCAATGTGATTTAAATCATAATTTCCTTCTATTTACTTATCAACTTCTGTTTAAAAATAGTTTTTAGTGGATGAATTCCCAGCTTTCACATTTCAAAGCAAATTAACTCTTCAGCCATCTAAAGAAGTGTATCCTGATTTTTTTTCTTTTAGTCTAAGCTGGAGAAGAAATTACTGGAATGGCAGAGGGGGAAGAACAGATATTTTTGTTCCTTTACAGATCCCAAATAATCAGAACTCAAAAGCACCACACTGTGCCAGGTGCTCCCAGTAGCAGGACAATGCTGGAATTTTGGGAAATCTGACACCCAAAAGGTGTTGGGAAAATTCCCAGTGATGACAGAGAAACAGAGAAACAGATAATGGAATATCATGAGGGGGCAGGAAAAGTCCAAACACCCTCAAAAGTCCTGAAAACAAGAGGGGAAAAAAACAGGGAGGAAAGTGCCAAGGAAGAAACGTGGAACAGGAGAGAAATGGGAATGATAAACATTTAGGAAACTTCCACTGTGTGTTATGGCCATTCGTGTTGAGGAAAACATTGAATTCCAGGTTAATATTGGACTGAAATGTCCTTGGCACAACCCAGGAGCTCTGGGAGCTTCACCTGGAGCTCAGCGCTGCCACCAGGGGATGTTTGCTGCAGAAAACACAAACATCTCCTTTTCCTCGGTGGCAAATCCAAAAAAATTCCTACTGCTGAACGAGCAGTAAGAAAGTCCTTACTCCAGAATTAACGGCAGGCTGTTCAAATCCAGAATTTTACCCAAATTTGTTCCTCCGAAAGCAACGACTCCCATCCAACGAGTTTTCTCCTCTCTCTCCCCATTCATTATTCTCATTTTTCCGCCCCAAACCTCTCGAGCTCTCCTGCTTGCAGAGATTCCCAGAGCTCAAGTGTTGGTGGAGCGCTGGGCAGGCAGTGCCCGGCAGGTTTCTGGGTTGCTGTGGTGTGAGAGTGCTGAGGGTTGGGTGCTGCTTGACTAAAGGCTGCCCTGCCTTTGTGAACAGAGCCCGTCGCAGCAGAGCAGCCTCCTGGACAACGGGCAGGACGAGGTGGCCGTGGGCAGCCCCTGGACCCCCTACCCGCTGGGCCGGCGGGATGTGCCCCCCGACACCGTCACCAAGAAGGTAAGGGCTGCCAGCCTGCCCTGAGCCCAGCCCGGGATGCTGCAGGACAGGTTTGGGTGAAATTCGGGGTGTTTCAGGGCTCAGAGTGGGCATTGCTGGGAGTTGAGGGTGGTGGTTTGCAGTTGGTGCTCCTTGGTGTTGGGCTTTGGCTGGAAAGTGGGTGCAGAGGGCTGGGCAGAGCTGCTGCTGGCCTTGTCCTGCAGGCTCATCCTGGGGCTTCATCCCCAGGTTTCATCCCGAAGTTTCATCCCAAAGTTTCATCCCCAGGTTTCATCCCAAAGTTTCATCCCAAAGTTTCATCCCAAGGTTTCACCCCAAGGTTTCATCCCGAAGTTTCATCCCAAGATTTCACCCCGAGGTTTCATCCTGAAGTTTCATCCCAATGTTTCATCCCAAGGTTTTACCTCAAGATTTCACCCCCAGATTTCATCCCCAGGTTTCATCCCAAGGTTTCATCCCAATGATAGCATTCAGGGATGGCTCCAGCCCAGCCCTGTGCAGGAACAGCCCTTTCCCTGATAAACTCCCAGAGAAAGAGGCTCACTCCCGGTGCCTCCTGGTGATGGATGTGGAATTCCAGCACCTGGAGCTCCTGGCAAACCCTGGCTGCCCCTCGCAGCCCCAGCTCGGCTCAGGGGCTCAGGCTGGGCTGCTCTGACCGTGCAGCTGGGGAATGGAGGATCCTCAGCAGCTCAGCCGGGGTGGAGGTGGAGCCGCAGGGATGAGCCAGGATAATCGCAGGGATCACTGCCCAGAGATCCATCCTCCTCATCCAGGCAGAGAGTGACAGCAGGGGGAGTCACAGTGTCACACTGATGATCCCAAGGATCTCCCCGCTGCTCCCAGCTCTGACCCCAGGCAGCTGCAGGAGCAGCAGCCCTTGGCTTCGGAGGGAAGCGCAGCCAGAGATCCCAGAATTGCCGGGAGATGGGAACAAAAGCCATTTGGGCTCCCAGAGATGCCTACGGGGCACAAGGGTGTGGGATGGAGGTGGCTCTGACAGCCGAGCTGTTTACCCTCCGAGCTGCAAGAATTGGGATGAGAAATGTGAGAATCCTGCTTTTCCCAGCTCCGAAGGCCGTGCCGTGCCGTGCCGGGCCGGGAGCTCTGAGCCGCAGGGCTTGCTGACGCGCTGGTTGCCCACAGGCAGGTAGCCACATCCAGACGCTGATGGGATCGCAGAGCCTGCAGCACCGCAGCCGCGAGCAGCAGTACGAGGGCAGCATGAACAAGGTGACCATCCAGCAGTACCAGCCGCCGCTGCCCATCCAGATCCCGGCGGCGCAGAGCTCCCGAGCCCCCCAGCCCCAGCGCTGCCTCATCCAGACCAAGGGCCAGCGCAGCACCGACGCCTACCAGGAGCAGGTGAGACCCTGGGGACACTGCGGCTCCTGAGCACTGACACTCCCTGGGCACTGACCTTCCCTGGGCACTGACACTCCCTGGGCACCGACCTTCCCCGGGCACTGACCTTCCCTGGGCACTGACACTCCCTGGGCACCGACCTTCCCTGGGCATTGACACTCCCTGAGCACTGACATTCCCGGCTGTGCCAAGGGGTCTGCGGGAGAGGGGAGCCTCGGGATGGGGTGGGGCAGCTGAGCTGGGCAGTGCAGGGCAGATCTGGGTGGGCTGGGAGAGGCCAGGTTGGACTGGGAGAGCTCTGCTGAACTGGGAGAGCCCTGGTCAGACTGGGGGAGCTCTGCTGAACTGGGAGAGCCCTGGTCAGACTGGGGGAGCTCTGCTGAACGGGGGGAGTTCTTTGGTTGGAGTGGAAAAGCTCTGGTTGGACTGGAAAAGCTCTGGTTGGACTGGGAGAGCTCTGGTTGGACTGGGAAAGCTCTGGTTGGACTGGGAGAGCTCTGGTTGGACTGGGAGAGCTCTGGCTAGACTGGGAGAGTTGTCAGTGGAGCCACAGGAGCAGCTCCTGTCCCACATCCCTGATGTTCAGAACCAGTGGCTGCTGGGGCAGGACATGCACAGACCAGCTCAGGGCATGGCCAGGAAGCTCCTCTGAGCTCATTTTTGTTTTGTATCCATTCCCCCAGTGCTCTTTAGAGTCCCCCTGACTGAAAGAGAAGGCTCAGCCCTGTTGGCTGTGGCAGGAGTGGTTGGATGTGGTGATCCTAGCAATGCTCTGGAAATTCTGGAATATTTTATCCCTTGGCTTTGTCCCAGGGGTGCTGCACCTCTCTGACTCCTCCTGGGAAAATAAAATTGCACCAGCTGAACCCTCACTGATGGGTTTATCCCAGTGTTTAAGTGGAAAATTTGGCCAGGGTGAACTTCTCTCTCTCACAAGTCTAAAGGGGTTTTTTTCCTCCTTGAAAAGAAAACTTAAAAATCCGTGGAAAAATCTGTGAGCCACATGGAATTTTGTGGTGTCATTGCAGTGTGGGAAAATCCTGCCAGTTCTTCCAGTTGATAGCAATATTCCAGTGGCTTTTCCCATTTTGGGAGTGCAGGGGTTTGGCTCATGCAGGGAATTGGGATGTGAGGGAAGGAGGTTTTGGGATTTGGGTTCCTCAAGATGGGGTTTGAGAAACCTTGGGCAGTTTTAGCGCTGACATCCCTGTTTTTCTAACCCAGTTTTGTGTGAGGATAGAGAAGAATCCTGGCCTTGGGTTTAGTATCAGTGGTGGAATAAGTGGCCAAGGAAATCCATTCAAACCTTCTGATAAGGTGAGTTGGAAACTTCTCTCTCCCTGCTCCTTATTTGAGAGAATCACAGAGTGGAGGCAGAGAGCATGAGAGGGATTTTTACACCCTTCTGTTGGGATAATTGAAATTTTCTTTTCCCTATACTTGGTGCTTTTTGTTGGGTTGGGGTTTGTTTGTTTCTTTTAGCAGAGTGTTATTTGCTTTTTTTTCCCCTTTTCATCTTAAAAAAAGATGAGGGAATCAAGCATCAATCCCATGAGTGTCTGACCCATATTCCCTGGATAAGATAATTTTTGGGCTCTTTTCTGGAGTCTCTCTCACTTTTTAAGAGTCACCTTAGACCCTGATTAAACATCTACTAAATTAATAAATTAAGCAGCAGTACCATCACTGGTGGCTGAAATTCCAGAGTTTGCAGCTGCTTTGTCCAATAAAACCAAATAAATCCCTGGATCCTTACAGACCCCATGGCAGCAGTTGTCTCCTCTCCTGGGAATTAAAACTGTCACCTGGCAGTGGCCAGGGAGACTCAGAATTTATTTTGGGAATTGCACATTTAAGATAAATCTATTTGCAATAAAAGGAAGCTTTGGAAAACTCCAATATATGTTGAGTCCCAGGGCTGCAGGATTGGGAATTGGAGTCTCACACCTGTGGGTTTGTGTTTGGTGCCAGAGAACTGACTGGAGTTTGTTGGAAAATGAGGCCTTGAACACATTCCTTGAGCTGATGTTCTTGGATAATGCTGGATTCAGGTTGCAGAGACAGTGAGAACTTCCATAAATAAGGGAAATTTTTGGCAAATGAGGAAATTAAAGCTTTGTTTCCTAGAGGGAGCAAACGAATATTTCTGTACAGATTATGGTACCCATTATTCTAATCATTAACTCTTGCTCCATTTTCATTTCCCTCCTGATAACCTGTCCCTCTTGCCTGTTCACATTGCACTTTTTTTGTGATGTGGGATTTTAGTTTCCAACAATCCACAATTATTGCTGAAGGTGCCAGGGAGCTGCTCCACCCTTCAGGTGGTGTTTGATTACAAACAGACTCCAACAATTTGGAGTTAACCCTTCTCCAGGGTATCCAAAGCCCCCAGTTAGGGAGCCCCCTGTTTTTTGGGCTGTAGTTCTTGCAGAAAGCATCCTAACCTGTGTTACTTCTGACCTATAGGGTATCTTTGTTACTAGGGTTCAGCCTGACGGCCCTGCCTCCAGCCTGCTCCAGCCCGGAGACAAGATCCTCCAGGTAGGGATGGACTGGGACTGCTGGGAGCTCAGCTCAGCCTGGGCGTCCTAAAAACACAGTGCTTGCTGTTTGCAGCAGGATTTCACTGCTAGTTGTGGTTTTAGGGGATTTAATATTGATTTGGTTTGGAGCAGAGGTGCCCAAAGCACTTTTTGCCCAGGTGGCTGCAGGCAGCTGGTTTGTGGCACAGCCCTGGGGCACCTCCAGCCCTGTGGGCACTTTGGGCACCCCAAATCAGAGCTGAGGGGGTGGAGAGTGTCCAGGGAAGGGAATGGAGCTGGGAAGGGTCTGGAGATTCCCTGAGGGAGCTGGAAATGAGCTCAGCCTGGAGCAAAGGGGATCAGGGGGACCTTGTGGCTCTGCACAGCTGCTGACAGGAGGGGACAGCCAGGGGGTCAGGCTGTGCTCCAGGGAACAGGGACAGGAGGAGAGGGAACAGCCTCAGGCTGGGCAGGGGAGGCACAGGTTGGACATCAGGAGGAATTCCTCTTGCAAAGGGTGGTGAAGGTCTGTGGGGTTTTAAGTATCACATTTCTCCTGCTGTTCCCATCCCCGGTGCTGCTGAGGTCTGGCTGTGCCCACAGTCATTCCCACAGGACCTTGAGCAGCCTCAGCCCTTTGTCCCCCTCTGTCCCCCTTTGTCCCCCTTTGTCCCCCTCAGCCCTTCATCCCAAACTCTCCTCCCTGCAGTCTGTCCCTGCCTGTGCCACTTGTTTCCCACTCTCCCAGTTGCTGCTGGGACTCACTGGGAATTTCCACCTCCCTGGGTTTGCCCAGCCTTGGCTCACTGTCCTATGGATCTCCCAAATCTTTGAGGTTCCTCCCAACCCACACCACTGTGAGATTCCATCATTCTGTGAATTCCTCATCCTGGCACAGTCGTCAATGTCCTTGGGATTTTCCCTGCCTGGATTTTGTGTTCCTCTTTCCCAGAGCAGAGATCTGGTTGTGTATTTTGTATTAAGGCTTTAGGCAGCTCCTGCTCAGACCCCAGAGCCACAGCAGGATTTCAGTGGGAATGAAATCACCCCTTGGAGCACCCAGCCCAGCTCTGAAAGCATCCACAGAGGACAAGAGAAATGTGTGCTTTGTGTTTATGGGAAACCCTCAGATATTCACGATTTATTTAACCTTCCTTTTAATTGCCAAATATCCTTTATTTCCCCCAAAATGAGCCACTAAAGCCTCTTTCCTTGTGTTTTCCCTGCTGCAGGCCAACGGACACAGCTTTGTACACCTGGAACACGAGAAGGCTGTGCTCCTACTGAAGAGTTTCCAGAACACAGTAGACTTAGTTATCCAACGTGAGCTTACTGTCTAAATATTTTTTTATAAATAGTAAATATGTCTAGCCAGATCTAATGTTCAAACAGATTTATACATAGGAAAACCAATTTTTTGCCAATTGCTGGACCAATGGCAAACGGTAGTGCCAAATGTATAATACTCTATGTTAGTACCAATCATCGGGAGGAAATATATGAATTAACTCTATAAATATATTGTTCATGTGGCTCCGTATTAGTTTTACTTGTCAGCCTCTGGCTGTGCATTGGTGCGTTTTTTTAACCAAGTTCCTTCTTAAAAGTCAATTTCATATGATTTCAGAACACAGAAGCACATACAAATCCTTTAGGAATTCTGCTGTCCATCAGAAACACTGCCTCAAAGTTGTATATGCCTTTATAAAGATGAAATATATTAACCTGTACTTCCCATGAAATATTTCTATCATGTCGCATACGAAAGTATAGAGAAGAAAATATTTTCATAAACACCTCAAAGAAAGTATATATTAAATTAAATTTAATAATGTTCATTTATTTTCAATGCAAAGATATTCTATGCCTTATGAAAATACCTGTACATATGCCGTGTGTATAGCTGGCTCCGTAGGGATCAGGAACAATTCACTATACAGGGTGAGAGACTTCTCCAATTGTAACTCTGGGACCTCGGGAACCCACGTGGGAATGGGAAAAACTCCCTCTGGAATGGGAAAACCTCCCTCTGGAATGGGAAAACTCCCTCTGGAATGGGCCAGGTTGGACAGGGCTTGGAGCAGCCTGGGCTACTGGGAGGTGTCGCTGCCCAGAGCAGGGGTTAAACCAGATGAGCTTCAAGGTCCTTCCCAACCCAACCCATTCCATGGTTCTGTGATTTCCAGCTCCCTCTGGAATGGGTTAACTCCCTCTGGAATGGGTTAACTCCCTTTGCTTTGGCTCTTCCCTCGATTCCATGTGCACACACTACAGGAGGACACCGAGGACAGGCAGGTTTGGCTCACGGATGGAGGAAGGTTGTGATGGTGGCAGTAAAACTCCTTTTGTTGCTGCTAATTTTATGATTTAGTTTTTCATTTCGGGTTTCCCCATTTCCATTGTTGTGTATTTTCCCCCCCTGCTCCAGGCCCTGCTCGGGATATTCCCGTGGGTGAGGCTTTCTGTGATCCTTGATTTCATTCGAGTCCTGAAAGGGATGGGAGCAGTAGGAGCTTCCACATCTCTGAGAATTCCCAAACCTTCCCTCTCTGGCTGTGGCAGACCCTGGAAAGCCTCCAGGACCCTCCACCCCTAATAATTTCCCATTTTCCCAGTGCCAGCTCACAGTTCCTACCCCGGTGATGGCAAACCAGGAGAGTTCTCAGCCAACAGTTGTTCCCAACAGCGACCATTTAACATCCTCGAATCTGGTTTCATGTTTTCTGAGGTATTTTTTAACCCATCCACGTCTGCATCTGTGTTTGGTGGCAGTGCCAGCCCTGGGAGGGGACAGGGGCTCCACACAGGGAGCGGGCAGGATAGTGCTGAGGGTCAATGGGGTGGCTGAGAGCAGAGCCAAGGAAATCCAGGAAAAATCCAAGTAGGAAATGTCCGGGAGGTTGGTTTGCTGGTGGTGGTGTAGCTGTTGCTTGGTTAAAGCACTCTGCAGGGCCTGAAGGAGCTCCAGGGGAGCTGGAGAGGGACTTGGGACAAGGGATGGAGGGACAGGACACAGGGAATGGCTTCAAGGTGGAAGTGGGGAGATTTAGATGGGATATTGGGAAGGAATTGTTCCCTGGGAGGGTTTGAGGCCCTGGAATAGAATTCCCAGAAAAGCTGTGGCTGCACCTGGATCCCTGGCAGTGTCCAAGGCCAGGCTGGAGCAGCCTGGGACAGTGGGAGGTGTCCCTGCCATGGCAGGGTGGCACTGGGTGGGATTTAAGGTCCTTCTCACCATCCCAGGACTGTGTGGAATCTCTCTGCTGTAACACAGCATGGAATGACTTCATGCACTCAGAAATGCTTCTTTCAGATGTACATAGCTCTGATGGGGAATGCAAGGGCAGGGAATGAAAACCAGGATGAAATGAGCTCCACCCATGGGGATCAGCCCGAGCAGCTGGCAGGGGAGGATCAGGGGTTTATTTGGGAATTGCCAGGATGAGGGGTAGGGCTGGGGCTGTGCTGCTCAGCCCCATCAGCACAGCCCTGCGGGGACACAGCGGCTCTGGGACCCCCTGGTAGGCTGGGGACAGATCCCACACTGGCACAGGGGTGACAGGGCTGCGGGGTCACCACCCACCCTGGCAGGATTGGGACATCAATATAACACAAGTGCCACCTCAGCGTGAGGAAGAACTCTCCGTGGAGGTGGCAGAGCCCTGGCACAGGTGCCCAGGGAGGGTGGAGTGCCCTCTCTGGGGACATCCCAAACCCACCTGGACACATCCCCCTGTCCCCTGCTCCAGGTTGGACTGGGTGATCTCCAGAGGTCCCTCCTGGCATTCTGTAACTGGTGGGGTTTCCCAGTTAGGATTTCCCAGGAAATTTGGGATGCTGTGGCACTCTGAGCTCCTGTAACTGGTGGGGTTTCCCAGTTAGGATTTCCCAGGAAATTGGGGATGCTGTGGCACTCTGAGCTCCTGTAACTGGTGGGGTTTCCCAGTTAGGATTTCCAAAGGAAACTGGGGATGCTGTGGCACTCTGAGCTCCCTGCCCGTGCCCTGTCCTTCCCCCATTCCCTCTGGAAGTGCACCCAGCCATTCCCAGCAGGCAGGGCAGGGCCAGCCCGTGCCCATACAATTTTTGGGCAGCAGTTTGGATCGGATACAAATCCACGGGGATCTGGTTTGGCCCTGGAGCCACAGGCAGGCACAGCCATGGTGCCACCAGAGCCAGGAGCCCACGGGGCACCACCACCCAATTCCAAAGGCACCACTTGCAAATCAAGGAATTCAAAACCAAAAAATAAAACCCAAAAAGCTTTTTGCCAATCCTCTCCCTGGTTGATTGCAGCTGATTTTCTGGAGGTGACTGACTGAGCCCATGGCAGGGGTCAGCATTCCCGGGTCTGCAGGCACTCCTGGCACAGCCCTGCGGCACAAGAGGTGTCACCGCTGTCACTGGGGCCTTTCTCTGCCTCTTGGGTGGCGGTGGCTGTGTCCCCTCCCTCCTCCCCTCCCTCCTCCCCTCCCTCCCCGGGCAGGGCACTCGCTCATCACTTCGGTTTTCTACCTGTGAGTACTGTATCCAGTTCAGAACCAACAGCTTCCTTTAGTAAAGATTTTACCATTTTATAAAAGACATGTTTAATTATGATGGAGATGGCTGTATTGTAATTAATATTTTGAGATAATTGTGATTTTGAGCTTAAATTATATACAGAAATGGTCATTTTTGTATGTGTTCAAAGATTGCTATATTCCAGATGACTGTACTTTTCAGTTGAATTCCAGTATCCATGTAAATAAAGCTGAATGAGGAAATATTTACTACTTTATTAACATAGATTGTGAATGTACTTCATGTTTTTTGCAGTATAAAGACTTACTGAACTTGAAAGCTGCTTCATTTTATGTGCAAAAAGGTACTTCAAGATTCTATTTTAAATCTATTGATTGAGTGCAATCAGCTCCTGTCCCTTGGCACATGCAGGTTGTCCCCTCCCCGTGCCCTGGAGGGCTTGGCCCATGCATGTGGGGTTGCTGCATTTGGCAGAGGCTTCTGTGCAGAGGGAGCCCAGGGACTGAACCGATGCTGTGCAGTGCAGCAGAGCCATTTTCGGCTTTGCTGCACCCACCTTTTTCAGTATTTCAAAAAAAAAAAAAGTGTTTTGAATAACATTAAAAAGTCTCTTTATTGTATAAATAATAAAAACGTCACCTTATTGTAAGGCTTGCGGGTGGTTTTTTTTTCCCCTGGTGGGAGGGAGGGTTCAGAGGGAGGGGAAAGAGGGGCTGCTCCTCCATCCCCCTGGGAATGAGCCTTGGAAATTGGGCAACTCCCAGGTGGGACTCCCCTGGGCCAGCTGCAGCTGCTGGGAGACATCAACTGTGGGAATGGAGCCATGGAGCTGGGGAAGAAAACTGGGGTTGGCTGCTTTTGGGGACAAATGATGGACAAATGCATGGAAGAAATGAATAGAAGGACAAATGCATGCAAACAAAAGAGGGTCAGGGGTGAGGGCAGCAGCAGTTCCATCAGCCAAGGAGCTGCAGAAGTGCCCCTGGAGCCCCAGCTGTGCCCTGCTGTCACTGCACACAGCCACTGCCATGGAGTTCCCACAGGACAGATCCTGTTCCCATTCCCACTCCCCACATCCCCCTTCCCAGGCAGGTCAGTGCCTCCCATTTCCCCACCAGCCAGGAGCAGGTTTTGGTCCCTCCTTGGAGACCCTCCTGCCCCCCTCAGCCATCCCTGCTCCAGCTGGGAGGCAATTCCCACACCTGGAGAGCTGAGGGTGAGCTCAGTGGGTTTTGTGCTCATCTGGACACATTCAAAACCTGGGAATTTTAGTGTAATAAATCCTGCTGTGCTACAGAACCTCGAGGGCTGTCCAAGTCTGCAAGAGAGACTCTAAGGAGCTGGAGAGTGTCCAGGGAAGGGAATGGAGCTGGGAAGGGGCTGGAGAATCCCTGAGGGAGCTGGAAAGGAGCTCAGCCTGGAGCAAAGGGGATCAGGGGGACCTTGTGGCTCTGCACAGCTGCTGCCAGGAGGGGACAGCCGGGGGGTCAGGCTGTGCTCCAGGGAGCAGGGACAGGAGGAGAGGGAACAGCCTCTGGCTGGACATCAGCAGGAATTCCTTTATGGAAAGGGTTTTCAGTCACTGGAAGGTGGTGGAGTCTCCACGCACAGTGCAGCATTATTACCATGAAAAGTACCACTTGCAGGACAATAAAAGTGTGTTTGAACAAGAGAAGCACCCCAGTGTTCCTGTCTACAATGCTCAATTAGAGCCTGAAGGACCCACAGCAGACATGCAAGGGGAACATTTATTGTCTCCATGCCAACAGCAGCCCCGTTCTCACTCCGGTGAGTTCTGCACACACCGCGGGCTCCTCTCACCACACTCCCACCAGGGGGCACTTCTGGGGACAGCAGGGAAACAAGGTAAAAAAAGATAAAAAAATCACAGTGCTCCCTTCTGCCTTTGGCCCCAGAGCTTTGACAGTGACAATTCAAAGCCCAGCTCAGCTGCAGGGAGCACTGTGGCTGTGCTGAAGGCAGCTTGCCATGCTGTCCTTTATAACAAACTGTAAACAGTGTGGGATGCTGAAATCCCTGCTGGAACATGCAGAGGGCAGGGAATGTTTCACAGGTGAGTTCTTAACACTGGAAAAAAAAGCAGGCAGGAGGAGGAAGTGGAGGAGGAGGAGGCAGTGGAGCCCCAGAGTGCTGGTGGCATAGAGGGTACCTGGCTTGTCCTGTGGTCCCCAGGCTCCTCAGGTATTCCAGCAGTGCAGCTGCAGCCTTGGCCAGGTCAGGCTGAGGTGGGAATGTCCAGGCTGAGGTGGGAATGGCCATGCTCAGGTGGGAATGGCCATGCTCAGGTGGGAATGGCCATGCTCAGGTGGGAATTCGGCTCCTCAGGTACTCCAGCACAGCAGCTGTGCCCTTGGCCAGGATGGCAGCACGAGGTGTACGGAATGGGTTTCCTTCCAGCAGCAGGCTCCTGCAAACAGGGATTTACTGGGATAAAAACTCCTTGTAGCCACACATTCATGCATACATGCTTTCTGAGGCCTTTGAGATTCATGAGTAATTCCTCTTCTGTCCTGCTAAAGGAGTTTGGATTTCTGCTTCCCCCACTCACGGCAGCTGAGTTTTGGAGACAGCTGAATTTTAATTTATGCTGATAAATCAGTGGGGTGTAGCACAGACCCCACTTCTCCAGCCTGTGCCAGGAGGAGTAAGAACTTCTGGACTATAGAAACAGAATTCCAGAGTGGCTCAGGCTGGAAGGGTGCAGTGAGGTTAGCTGGTCCAACCTCCCCGCTGAGTGGGTGATGCACCAGCAGTGCGCCTGGGAGCACAGGAAAGGAGATCCCCCAAGGCTCTGCCATGAGCTTCACACAACCAACAGACCCCCAACATCAGTTTGACATGATGAAACAACTCCTCCAATTCTCTGAGAAATTAGGGAAAAATTATGGAAGAAATTATGGAAGAAATTGCTTTGCTCCACAAATGGTCAAAGAGACCCTTTTGGGCATTGAGGCTCCAAAACCAACACCCTGCCAGTGGGTGCTTTTTCCTCTGGCAAACATTCCCTGGGGAACTCAGACAGAACAGATGTTCATAACCCCACCCACCTGAGGTTCTCACAGTTGCCCAGCTCTGGGGGCACATGGAGCAGGTCGTTGTTCTGCAGGTCCAGTGTTCCCAGCTTGTCCATCCCCTTCAGCTGCAGAGGGTCGATGGATCCCACCTGGTTGTTGCTGAGCAGGATGGTCTCCAGGGCTGGGAGACGATAAAGGACGCTGGGGAACACCTTGAATCTTCAGGAAGAGAAAGGAAGGATAGTCAGAAACAGAGCATTCAAAACAGGAGCATTTAATGGCAGCTCACAGCTCACTGAAGTGGATCCTTGTTCTCACATCACAGGAAAATTGTATGAATTTCAGCCCAGTTCCTTTTATTACTGCATTACAAAAAATCTCAAGAGTTGCTCACCTATTGAAAGCAAGATTTATTGTGTGCAGTTTTTTCAGTGCCTCCATCTCCTCGGGCAAGGCTGTCAGAACATTGTTTCTGTTATCAGAGGAAGACAAACAACAATCACTACTTAGTCAGGTTTTGGTTTAGAATTCCCAGGACAGAAAATACTGATCACATTGATCAGCTACATGGAGTCTGGGGCCCTTTCACTGCCTCAGACCATGGCAAGAGCATGCCATGAATTCCCATTTGTGCCAGGAAGACACCCAAAGGTTCCTCTAAAGATTCCCAAGTATTCCCAAGCACCCACCAACTCCACACAATTCAGCTGGAAATTCAGCTCCTTGTTTCCAGAGGAAAGCTTATCCAAGTGCCCACATCCTGGAGCCAAAGTGAATAGCTGGGTAAATCTAAACCTGCTCAAATTACATGGACTGAGCTAATCCTGATCAAAACAATGCCAGGAGCATTTCTCAGCAGTCAGAGGAGGCAAGATGACAATAAGGAGCCATCTCTTGCCTCTATTTCCAGTACTGCAACAAAATCTGCACCTTGCCTGTCCTAATTCCCAGGATTTTTTGCTGTGGTTTTGAAAGACCAACATCTCTGAGAACCCTTTTTCTGACTGAGGCAGGATCTCTCCTCCAGCAGGCTCAGAGCTGGTCCATTTCTTTTTGTGTTTTCTTTAAGCAAGGCCCAGATTTAGGGCACTTCCTACTCCAGCTCTGCCACAGAGGCATTTTGGGAGCGAGGGATGATTTCAGCGCTGCCATCCCACTGGAACAGATGGCTGCTTTGGGGAGGTAGGGAAATAAGATCCCAGAGAAGGAAGTGCAACACACATCACCAACCTGAGATCCAAATGTGTCAATTTATGGAGCACACACAGCCCTGAGGAAAGGCAGGAGATCTTGTTGAAGCCCAGGCTGACATCACAAACGGATTCTTTCAGCTCCACGAGCCTGAAGCACAAAAGGAAGATGCTTTTGTTATGGGAGCAAATGGTTGCATTTTAAAGTGATTAAAAAACCCTGTTTTATTCTACCAATCAAGGACACGTTGTGTTTCTCGGCTTTTCTGAAGGAATTTTGGGAAGATCGTGGAGATTTTTGGAAGATCATGGTCACCTGTGAGAGCTGCTGTTTCTCTAGAGTTACCCCTGCTGTAAGGCCAAGCGCCCATCATTTATCTACAGTTACCAGATTAAATTTCCTCTCACTGTTTCTCTCACAAATGTTGCTACCAAAGCCTCCTCAGTAACTGCACTCAGGAGCTATTTCAGAGCCCACAGCACAGGTGACACCACTGCCACCTCCTGCCCTGGAGATGTTTTAACACAGACTTTATCCACCCTCTTCTGCAGCCAAAAAACCTGAAAGAAATTCCTATTTTTTCCCATCTTTTGTTTCTGCTCCACTGTTGTGCTGTTACAAATTCCAGAAGTATCTGCTGCTGCCTGTGGAAGATTATTTATTGTATTAACATGCTTTGGTGTAAAGTTTTTTAACAGCTCAAAAAGTAACCCCTCAAACAGAATCTCTGGTTTAGCCCTAAAACAAAAGGCATTTAAATGAGAAAACACTCCTGTCTCCTGTCTGGATGGACATGGCATTCTGAGGCAGCTGCATGCTCCCCAACTCCTATCCCAGGGAAAACAAAAAAAGTGACAAAGCATGGGATGCACAAGCAGCAGCTCCCAAAATTCAGTCCCTAGAAACCTTTTTTCCCTCTGGGATTGCACCTCTCCAAGCTGTCTGTGCCAGAGGTTCAGTGTTCAGCACACTTGGGAATAAATCACCCCCACAAGGGTGCTGGTGTCCTCAAAACCCAGTGTGGGTGGCTTTTGGGGCTCCCAGAGACACAGCAGCCTTCCTCCTACCACGGAGGGATTATTTATTCCCACCAGTGCCTCCTCACTCTCAGATTTGCGAGCACACAGAGCACAAACAGCTTGTGGAGAGAACAGGATGCTGCAAACAAAGGCAGAGGAGCCAACCCCAGTTGGGAATCCCTCCCCAGCAGTACCTTGGTGGGATGTCCCTGAGCTGGTTCTTGCTGAAGTTCACAGTGGCCACAGGGTTGGTGCCCACGGCATCGAAAACGGCGTCAGGGATCTCGGCAGCCTGCTTGTCACTGGGACAGGGGGACACCAATTAACCACTGCCTGCTAATTAACAGGGCATCTCCACCTTCTTTTGGAGATTAGGACACACAGTTTGAAGCAGAAAGCTCCCACCACTGCCCCATGTCCACAATGTCACCAAACAGGGCTTTTTTCCCTTTCCCAACCCTTCCAGGTCCACCGAAGGAATACTTGAGCAGACACTTCCCTACTGCAAGATGTGCTGAGACTTAGTGAAAATCAGAAAGTTTCAAAGGTACTAAAAGTACCTGATGGGATTCAGCACTCCAAAGAGTTACTGCAGAATTATCAGTTAATATAAACAAATAATTAAACCCCCACAATCCAAATCTGCCAAGCACAGCAGTTAAGGGGAAATGCCTGCGTGCAGCAGGATTTGTGGACAGCTTGGTGTATAATGAAGGGGGGGAAATCCCACAAGCATAAAATAGAACAGTGTTCTTACAACTTGAGGAATGGGTAAGATTCCCAAGTACCTGTAATCCAGTAATTTCAGTGTGGTTATGGCATGGATGTTGACCTTGGACTGGCTGGGAAGAGTCATGGCTGTCACAGGAGGCTCTTCATGGGGGCCAGGTCCATCATCTGGGGACACCAGAGGGGTGCAGTGACACAGCTGAGCTGTTCTCAGTGACACAGTGACCCCAGGCAGCTGCCACCACCCTCCCCTCCAATCCTGCTCTACTCTGGTTCAACTAAAGATCATCAAATTCAGATTATTTCAATCATTTTCTAATAAAGATATTTTACCACCTTGGATTTGGTTTGGTTTTTTTTTTTTTTTTTGGGGTGTGGAAGGTAGAAGGGTTGACCTGGACTCTGCAAAGGCACAAAAGAAGTGCTGGAGGCAGCTGCTCTGTGAGGCTCTGCCCTGTGGAATAGGGAGCTGGAAACTACAAAAAACAGGGAATTCCAACTGGAAATAGTGATCTGGAGCAGCTTTATCCACACCAGCAAACCTGACCACAATTTCAGTTAAAGCATTAATATTTACAAACTCTCCTCTATTAAGTTTCTTCTGATTACTCCTCACAATCCACATGAAAAAGCTCCTGCACACCTGAAATGGGAATTCCCATCCAGCTGAGCAGGGTGAGTCCAACAATTCCATAAATCCAACTTCCACTCAAAGAAATTCAAAAAAACTCTCTGGAAATTCTGCAGCATCCATGAATAAAAGCCTACTAACAACTGTGCCCGACCACAAGTAGCAAGGGCACAAACATCCTGAGACTGGGTTTGTAAATGATCCTCCTCAATAAAAAATGTTTGTTATTACTACCTTACAGGATAAGAAAAAGAAACAGAAATATGTCAGCAAACTGCTGAGTAAAGGAAATTATTTCTGCAGGATAACTGGGGGGGGCTGGATTTAAACAACCACCCTCCCTAGGTTCTGATTTATTTTGATTTCTTAGAATGTGCTCCTTAAAATGCAATGGGATAAAGCAACATACCTTGGATTTTGCTTCTCAGGTATTTCAGCAGTTCCTGGGTGCCTTTCTTTAAAAAAGAAACAAAACCCAAGTCACTCAGCAGTGTTTGTGCATTGGGGGGACAATGCAGAGGGACAATTCCAGCACACAGGTGGAGCCCACAGCACTCCTGCCTAAAAATCCCCCTGAAAATCCCACAGCAAAACCCTTTTCACAGCAGCTCGGGAACTTGCTCAGTTGGAATTTTATTTATTCCAGCTGAAAATTTGTGATCCTGAATCACAGCCTCAGGCTCCACTTTTGGAGCTCCTTACGTGAAGATTTTTGCCAGCTCCAAGAGCAAGGAAAGAACTTCCAAGTGAGCTTAATTTTCCCTCTAAAAAGCTCCAGCACAATTTGCTGTGGGGAAGACATTTACAATTTCTCAGTGAAACTGACTGCTCATTGTTCTGCTACTTTTAAATGGCCTAAGTTATAAACTCTGGGAAAACCATAGCAGTTTACATAATTTGCAGGGGTTTTTAAGAGCTCCAAAGACTCCCCTCAGTCCTCTCATAGTGATTTCCAGTGGTGACAGACAGTTCCCACCTGCACAACCTGTGAGCAGTGAACCCAAATCTCCTCTGGACTGTTTCAGGGTAAAAGCAGGTTTGGATGATGATTTTACAGGTTTTAGAAGCAGGGCTTGACCTAAAGTGCTGGATGTGAATGAACATTTCTCATTGCAGCTGACACAGCCTAAGAGACTGGATGATCACAGAGGGATGAAGAGGATGGGGATGTTGGAAAGGAAGGAATTGTCACAAGGAGACAGGCAGGGAGAGCTGGGGCTGTGCTGAGCATGGCAAGGGAAAACAGCAGGGAACAAGATGGGAAGTTGTGTGGGAAGGGTGAAGGTCAGACTGAAAGCTCAGTAACAAACACAGAAAGGAGAGGAAAGCAGAGAGCAAGGCAAAGCTCCACAGCCAGGTAATGGCATTGGAGGTAACAAAAACAGGCCAGGATTTAACAGAAATCAACTGGAAATTCATCAATAACCAGGAATGGGGTTGGGACTGGAATGAGAGGCCTGAGGAAGAGGAGGTGAGCTGGGCAGGGCTGGAGAAGAGAAGAATCTGCAGCTCCACTACACTCACCCCAGTCCTTTATCTCAGTATCCACCAGCTCCAAGCAGTGCCTGGGGAGCCCTAAAGCTCCTCTACCAATTGCTCCTCTAAATCAAGTGTAAAAAATCCAGACAGGCATACAAAATTGCAGCAATATGAATTTACAGTGCTGGTGATGGATCCAGGCAGCACAAATAGAACGTGGCCTGATGGGCTCCTCGTGCCTGGCCTTTGCTCCAGGTGGGAAATACAGCCCAGCAGTGACAGCTCCAGCTGAAGCAGCAAATCCTCAGCAATCCAGGGAATAGCAGAACTACAGCAGCCCTGACTCAGCCTCCTTTCCAGGAGCATTTTGGACAAGTGCTCATTAACTCAGAGCACACTCTGCTCCCAGTCAGGCACACGAGGGTTTCCCTCTGCTGACAGATGTTACAGATTTTCATTGACAGACTTGTCAGTGTCTTGCTTGCTCTTGGAGCATCCCAGTGCTCTGGGAACATTGATTTTACAGTCCTGGCAAAAGCACAGGAGTAGGAATGAACAGCACCACTGAGGAGAGGGGCCTGCCAGGGAAAAAATAACAGGGAATTCTGCAGCAGGAGCAGTGCCCACGCTGCAGCCTCCCTGCTGCCCTACCGACTCCTTTTCTCAGGAGCAGCTCACACCCTCCCTTTGCTGCCTCCCTACAAGAGAACAGAAAACTGAATCCTAGATCCTTAATTAAGACCTTGAAGTCCATCCATTCCACCCCTGCCATGAGCAGGGACACCTTCCACTGTCCCAGGCTGCTCCAAGCTCTGTCCAGCCTGGCCTTGGGCACTTCCAGGGGTCCAGGGGCAGCCACAGCTTCTCTGGGAATTCCATTCCAGGGCTCCCCACCCTCCCAGGGAAGGATTCCTTCCTTCCCAATATCCCATCTAACCCTGTCCCTTGTTCTGTCCCTCCACCCCTTGTTCCAAGTCCCTCTCCAGTTCTCTTGGAGCTCCTTCAGGCATTGCAAAGCCACAGCTAGGTCACCCCAAAGCTTCTCCTCTCCAGGCTGAACAATCCCAGCTCTCCCAGCTTTTTCTCCCAGCAGAGCTGCTCCATCCCTGTGCTCATCCTGATGCCTCCTCTGGGCTCTCTCCAGCAGCTCCAGCTCCTTCCTGTGCAAATGTCCCCACACAACATAACCAAACCCCAGGGCTTACTTGCAGCAGGTCTCTCCGAATGGTTCTCAAAGGATTTCCCTCCAGTGCCAGGAATTTCAGCTGAGGAAGGTTCCCCAGGGTATAAGGCAACCTGCAGAGAGAAACAACTGATTCCAAAGCAGCTCCAAACCAACTGCTACAGAATGTGCAATGGTTTGTCAGATGGGATTCTGAAGCTCAGGTTCAGAGGAAAATATGGAGAATCCCAGATCCATTGAAGTTGCAAAAGCCTCCCTGACCACTGGGTCCAACCTGTGCCTGATGCCCACCTTGTCCCCAGTCCAGAGCTCTTGAGTGCCACATCCAGGTGTTCCTAGGACACCTCCAGGGATGGGGACTGCAAACCTCCCTGGGCAGCTCCTGCCAATCCCTGACCACCCTTTCCATGGAGAAATTCCTGCTGATGTCCAACCCAAGCCTCCCCTGCCCAGCCTGAGGCTGTTCCCTCTCCGCCTGTTCCTGTTCCCTAGAGCACAGCCTGACCCCCTGGCTGTCCCCTCCTGTCAGCAGCTGTGCAGAGCCACAAGGTCCCCCTGAGCCTCCTTTGCTCCAGGCTGAGCTCCTTTCCAGCTCCCTCAGGGATTCTCCAGCCCCTTCCCAGCTCCCTCAGCTACTCCTCAAAGCACTTCCAAGTCCCACCTAAGTCACAGGCAGAACACAGAACATTTAAAGAGGCCCAGTTTGATCACAGCAATCCCACAACATACAGAAGTTCCTTGACTTTACGATTGAGTCATTCCTTGACTGCCCTTCCCACAGCAAGGAAGGAGCTGCCACTACCCAGCCCAGCCCAGGTGCCACTATTACCTACTGATGTCATTGTTGGCCAGGTCGAGTCTCTCCAGCTTCTGCAGCACTGTGATCTCCTCAGGCACTGTCTTGATCTTGTTGTCCCTGAGCTCCAGCACACACAGGGAGCTCAGCTGCTTCAGATTCTCTGCATTCAGGATTTCAATCTGATTCTCCCCAGCGTGTAATTCCTAAGGGAACAAAGAGCACCACAACTATGGTCAAATTATTTTATAATTTCTCTCCTAAATCAGGACATCAGCAGTCAGCAGTATGATGGCATGGAGAATATGGAGATCTTGAGTTCCTTTCATCTGCCTACAAAATACCTGAATATAACCTGATTATGTTAAAAGGAAAAGCTGTGTACTTTCTCCGTAGTTACAAAGAAAAAATGACCATGAACAAAGTTGATTTATCCAGAAAAAGTTCTTAGAGATAAAAAATAACTATTGCAGGCAATATAAGATCCAGCTTTCAGTCATTCCTCCCCTAAATATTTTTTGTTTTCCAAATCTGGAAAGTTTTGCAAATTCATCTTTCAAAAGGTTGAAGAATGAGGACAGTAAGAAAAGCTGCAAGCTAGGATGCATTAAACAGAGCTCTAAACACAGAGTTGTCATCTGGTTTTGATCACAGCACTCCACAAAAGCTTGTGTTTAAAGTAACTGTCATTATTTCTAACTTTACAGCAAATGCATTTCCAGCAGAGCAGCCATTCCAAGCTCACCTTCAGCAACTTGCAGGAGGGAAACTCTGGCAAGGAACGCAGTTTGTTTTTCCTCAGGTAAAGCTGCTCCAGGGATGCCATGGTTGCTAATTTAGAAGGGACAGTCTCCAGGTAATTTTTGGTACAATCCAGTTGTCTCAAGCCTGTGGAAGTAAATGTGCAGTGACAAAATGAGGAGAAAATAAAAATACCTTTCTACAGCAGTGTAATTATCTTAGGGTTTAATTTAAAATAAACCAAGCAACGTTTTGCCGAACAGATTTTAGAAGCAGTAAGTGTGATTTTCTTGACAAAACAGTAACTCATTAAGGATATATTTTAAAATCCTGCGCTGTATCGCTGAACATGGCACAGCATGGCTGTTTGCTATTTAATAACCAAGAGAAATGATTTACTTTTCATGGCACTGAGGTCTGCAGGCAGCTCCTTGAGCTGGTTACAGGCCAAATTGAGGCGGATCAGGTTCACCAGCAGAGCAAAACTGGTTGGGATGGTTGTGAGGTTGTTGTTGGACACATCCTGCAGATTGAAACAGAGAGAGAGATTACAGATGTCTGAAACATCCCAGGAGTGCTGCTAGTGCAAAGTTAATTAGTGGCAGAACAGTAAAATTAGATGGCTGACAACTGGCTGAAGTGTGAGAGAAGAAACAACTCCCCCAGGACTGACAGATCACCAGGGATTTGAGTTTTCCTAAAATATCTGTCAAACCAAGAACAAACTAACAGCAAACTTCCCAAACCCAACCATGCAATAACTGACATTAGAACAGTCACAGGAATATTCACCAAGTTCTGCCACTGACACCACGGGATTTTCAACTAGCAGTGGGAAAACACAGATAAATCTTTTCCAGACAAAGAAATAGGTTTGAAGTTGTGCTTTACCAGCTCCTCCAAGGTGAGGAGCTGCCCCAGCCCCTCGGGCAGGAGGCTCAGCTCGTTGTGCTGCAGCAGGAGGCTCCTCAGGCGGGGCAGCTGCAGCAGCTCCTCCGGGAGGCTCCTCAGTTTGTTGTGGCTGCGGTGGAAACATGGAACACAAAGGGAAAGGAAAAACACTCAGGAGTTTTTAACTGCACACAGAACATTTGTGTCCCTGGTCAGGACACTAACACCATGCAAAATCTGGCTCCTGGGAACAATTCATTATCTTTATTTATTTGTTCAGGAATACTTTCAATCCTACTCTGAATTTACAACATTCCAGATGAATCCAAATTTTTTTTTTGTTTATGTACTTCACACACGCAGTGGCAGCATAACCTCTCCTTGTGCACAAATTTACAAAATTAGCCCAGCAAACAGAAGATTCTGAACCTTGCAGCACAAACAAGATCTACACAATTATTGACAATGTACATTATTCATGACAGGAAAGATTTTATCCTCATTACTGCCAGACTGAAGCAAATAAATGCAGATATTTTGTGTGTGATTATTCAGAATGTCACTGTTTGCACTTTCCAGGCAATTGTGATTTTGAATATCAGTGAAAACTATTTCAACAAACCCAAGACCACCAGTTTTGATCCAAAACAGATAATATAAAAATATAGTATATAATATATAATAATCCTCTACTGTGAGTAATCTGGAGTTCATTTTTTGAAGGAAAGGTTGATATTCTGCAATTTCTCACTCACACCTGAAAGTCACTGCAGTATTTCCCATGTTTGTTTTGTAACATGGCCTTACCTGACATCGAGTTTCTGAAGATTTTCTAGCTGCCCTAAAGCAGAAGGAAGGGATGTCAGTTGATTGTCATGCACCTGGAAAAGAGAGGGTTTAGAATACAGTTACTAATTTGTACCTTGTAGGTTTTTTTCCCAGGCCTCCCCACCAGGAAGAATTTCTCCCCAGTACCCCATCTATCCCTGCCCTCTGGCAATGGGATGCCATTCCCCCTTGTCCTGGCACTCCAGGCCCTTGTGAAAACAACACACCAGTGCCACTTGTGCGTGGAAATGGAAAACAAAGATCCAGGATAACGTTTTCCCACATCCTACATGGAATGCCAAGCGATCCTTGTACTCACATCCAGCATGGTGAGGGCAGGCAGCAGCTGGACATCCTCCGAGAGGCTCTGCAGCTTGTTGGAGGCCAGGATCAGCTTGGTCAGGTCCGTCTGCTCCCACCAGCGATCGTCAGAATTGAAGGACAGGTTCTGCTTGGCTTCCTCTGGAATGTCCAGGTTGATCCTCCACACATGCTCAGGCACTGCAGCACAAACAGCCGTCAGCTGAAACTCACAAGTGTTTGCTCCGAACTTCCACTGTCAGCGTGCTTTTCTTGTATAAAATCATGGAGCGGGTTGGGATGGAAGGGGTCTTAATGATCATCTAGTTCCAACCCAATCCTTCTGCTGTAGAGGATTACATATACAGGGATAGGTAGATAGATAGATAGATACATAGATAGATGACAAATAGATAGATAGATAGATAGATAGAGATATATACGTGCATATGTTTGTGGATGTGTGTATACATATATATATACATACATACATAGACACACATATATACATATAATACACACAACCCTAGTCACCCTACAGTCCATTGTGCTCTAGAGACATTTCTGCAGAGCTGGCAACAGCAAGGCGAAGGAAACGTGCCAGAAACAGACAAAAGTGAGTGGATTACGAGCAGATGGTGCTCTCCCAGAGCCGCTCCCGCCCCGCCCGGACGCGCTGCCCGCACCCCGCGGTGTCCCCGGGGATCGCCGGGGAGCCGCAGGCAGGAGGGCCTCGCTGGCGGCTCCGCTTCACGCACCGTGGGTGAGGCCGCGTCCCGCCAGGTTGAGCTGCCCGCTGCGCCGCGCCAGGCGCAGCAGCCCCTGCGGCACCGCCGGCGCCGGCTCTGCCGCCCGCCCGAAGCCCGGCCCCGCGCCGCCACCGCCCGCCCGCGCCCGCCGCGCCGCCGCCATCCCCGCCGCAGCCCGAGCGGGGCCGAGCCGGAGCCGGGGCCGAGCCGGAGCCGGAGCCGGGGCCGAGCCGGAGCCGGGGCCGAGCCGGAGCCGCCCGCCGCCGGAGCGGATGCCGGTGCCGCCCGCCGCCGGAGCCTCCCGCCCGCCTCACGGGCGGGGCTGCGCGGAGCCCCGCGGGCGGACCCGGCCCAGCCCCGCCGCCATTTGCGGCCCCGCGGTGCCGAAATGGAGCTCCGCGCCGCGCCGCTCGGGTGCTGAACGCGGACACAGAGGGACAGCAGATGGAAAGGCGCTTTTACAGCAGTTTATTGTGGTTTTCCTTTCCCCGTTACCCCGCTGTTCAGCTACACTGCAGGCTCGTGGGAGGCTCGGGGTGTTTGGGCTCGATGATCTTCAATGCTGTTCCAAATTCAACAGAATCTCAGGATGGTTTGGGTTGGAAGGGATCTTAAAGCTCATCCAGTGCCACCCCTGCCATGGCAGGGACACCTTCCATTGTCCCAGGCTGCTCCAAGTGTCCAGCCTGCCCTTGGACACTGCCAGGGATCAAGGGACAGCCACAGCTTCTCTGGGAATTCTATTCCAGGCTCTGCCCACCCTCACAGGGTACTTCTCCCCAATATCGCATCCAAACCAGCACATGGAATCAGCCCTGCGCCTGCAGGTCCCACCAGCAGCTCCCAGTGAGAGGAAGATAATTGAAAAGGAGTTTGGTCCCATGTTTAATCGTAGCTCCTTTCACTCTCAAACAGAACAGTTGTGTTTCAAATACTCCTCTCTTTGGAAAACGCTTCCACAAGTAGTTCCATTGGAATTAAAAGTAATTAGTGAAGGTTTAAATACCTCAGTCAAATATGTGATTCAGGTAACACTTCAGGCACTTGTTCTTGACTGAGGATATTGGCCTCATTAGATTTTTACCGGTGTTTCTCAATTCCCCCTTTTTTTCCTCCTCTCTCAGTGGAGGGAGAAACACACAGAAAATATTGGGTGTTTCAGCTGATTATTAAAAAACGAGTGGTGGTTAAAAATGGCTTTTATGGACTTCATGGGGTCAGTGAATGCTCTGTGCCTCAAGGCCCATGGTAAAAACACTTGTTGGTTTCATCTCAGTCAGTTTCATTGCGCTCTTGGAAATTAACGTAAATTCCACGTGGAACATTGCTGACAAATTCAAATTGGGGATTTAAATAAGCTTTTGGCAGTTCAGTGCAAGATATGGCATCTGTGATATTTCCTAAGTGGAAATGCTTTAACATCTCATAAGGGAGGCCAGTGAGTGTCTCCTGCTTCATGAATCAGATGTGGTAGAATTTCAGCTTAATAAATAAGGCTTGTTTTGTTTACATTCGGGAGCATTTACGGGGAAACACATTAACATAAAACAACAAACACATCAGGAAATCGCGTGATTTATGTTAACTGTGAATTAAAAAAGGGGTCTTTTTTTTCCTCTGTAACATTGAAGAGAAATTCCCACCGCAGTGCTGTACTGCTTGGACAGTGTATTTGGGACAGTTTGATCTGTGAAATTGTGAGTGAGGAGGACGAAACAACAGCCCCTCACGGCTGTTATTATTATCTCAAGCCCCCTCAGGGCGGTGCCATGCAGGGTCCCTCACGGCTGTTATTATCTCACAGCCCCCTCAGGCCGGTGCCATGCACGGTCCCTCACGGCCCCCTCAGCTTTCCCGCGCGCGGGCCCGTCTGCGCACGCGCCGCCCCCGCGCGCGGCTGCCCCCGCGTGTGAGCGCGTCCGGCGGCGCGGCGCGTGCGCGGGGGCCGCGTGCCGTGGGTGCGCGCGCAGGCGCGGCGCGGTGCACTGTGGGATACTGCGGCCCGGGCAGGCTGGTGAGGCGGCGCGCGCGGGGCCGGCGGGATCGGGCCGGGGGCGGCGAGCCGGGGCGGAGAGCCGGGCCGGGGAGAGCGAACCGCACCGCAGCGCACCGCAGCGCCTCACCGCTCCCTGCCCCCGCTGTGTCTGCTGCAGCACCGGCGGAGCGGGCGGCGGCGCCATGGCCTCCAGCAGCGGCACCGACGTGATCCAGGTCACCAACGTCTCGCCCAGCGCCAGCTCGGAGCAGATGCGGACCCTCTTCGGCTTCCTGGGCAAGATCGAGGAGCTGCGCCTCTTCCCCCCCGAGTGAGTGCGAGTGCGGGCCCGGGCCCGGCCGCGCCGCCTCCCCCTGCGGCCCTCCCCCCCCGCGCCCTGCCCGCGGCCCGGCGCCGCCTCCTTCCCGCCCGCCCGCCCTCACGGCTGCTCCCGGGGATCCCGCCCGTCCGCCTGCCTCGCTGCTCCCGGCCCAGCCGCCCCGCTCCCGGGGCGCTCTCACGGCTGCTCCCGGGGCTCCCGCCCGCCCTCCCGCCTGGTGCACCGCGCTCGCTGCCGGGCCGTGCGGGGGCGGCTCTGGCTGCGCACCCCGGAGTTGGTGTTCGTAGCGCGGCTCCGCTCGGTCACGGGACTGACTGCGGGCAGTAACGCGGGGCGTGCAGTGACACGTGCGGCTCGGTGAAATTCACATTTGTCTCCCGGAGTTGTTTACCCAAGGTTGTGCCCGCTGACCTCCCGCTGGCTGCGTCACCTCCATAGGCCAACACTTCTAGATACATATAAATGCATTTGTTACAAAGAATTTGCTGCTAGATGATCAGCTAACCACTAATTTAGAAAAAAAAAACAGTTTTAATATTTGTGTTCCTTGCAAACAAATCTGTGCTAAACAGACAGGTAGCTGCTAATAAACAGATACAAATTGCTGATTTGCATATCTTGCAAGGAATTCTGTGCAAATTAACACAAATAATGCACATTCAAAGTGTGTATATAACTGAAAATAAAGTTTCAGGTACCTCAGCAATTTGCAAATAGCCGCAAACAAAAAAAAAAAGATAAGTCAGTTTTTATGTCTTCGTTAACGATTAAATTCTAATGAAAATAAGTAATGCTTTCAGAATCCTTTCTGATGCAATATAAAACTTGGCTGTTAGCAGTGCTGATGGTCGTGTCAGTTTAATTGAATTACAGAACGTGATGTCATTATATGTTGGTGTTTTGCATATTCATTTTGTAAGCTAAAGGTTTTCTTTCTACCATGATGAAAAATAATCATACAAGAACACCGTGTATTATTTTTAATACCCAAAATTGCTAGGACTTTTTTATTTTAAGGGAAAGAAAAGCATCACAAAGCATCTGTTTTTCCTAATTGAGGCTTCAGTCCCTGCTAGCACAAGCCAAGGGAAGCCCAGCCATCTTGCAGATCCAGAAATGGGATCAGTGGTGTCCTTGCAGTTACTTTGGGTTGGATTTTGGCAGTTTCAGGTTGGGGCTGGAGCCTGGAAAGGAATGGAATGTGCCTGTGTATGGAGCTGGAATGCAGGGAGAGCTCAGGCAGGAGTTTCCTTGTTCCCAGCTGGGATCAGTGACATGGCAGAGCTCACCTGGGACAGCTGCAGTCACTGCCTGAGCTGCTCTGGGTTTGAACACCTCGGCTCGTTTCTCAGGGAGGTTGTTGGAGGTGATTTATGTCTCTGGAGCTTTGTAGCTTCAGATACACATTAACTAGTCTGTTCAGAGATCACCTCGGTGCTTTGGTGTCCTTTCCTTTGTGTAAGGGGAGCCTTGGCAGCAATCTCCTGTGGGTTTTCCCTGGATTGACCAGAATCTGCTCTGGGTCACTTCAGATGCCCAGTTCCATTTCACCCCAAAGAGGGGGACATTGTCTAATAATGTCATGTTCCTTCTCTAAATTCCAGTTCCTGACTTTGCCCTGCCCATGGTGTTCATCCATTTTTGGAGGGGTACAGGATATAAATGACAATGTGGGAATTCTCTCCATTATCTGAATCCCTTTGTGTCCTGGATCCTGCTGGGACTCTCCCTGGTCTGTAGCAGTTGAGGAACCAATCCCATTTCCGTTGCTCCACCTCCTCATTTGATCTGTGTCACTCTGACTGCTGTAGAACTTCCTTATTCTCCTGCACTTCCAGATCATATGGAACTTCCTGAGCTTTTCTACATTTCTATTTTTCCCTCTCTCCCCTCATCCACGTCCTTATCCCAGTTTCTTTAATCCCCTATTTCCCATTTATTGTTCACCTCAGCTTCATGCTGCATCTTTAAAGCACAACCAGCTCTGGGACTTCTTCCAATTTTCCTCCTCCTCCTTTTTCTCCTCCTTTTCCCTGACTCCATTGCCTGGTTCTCATCTTTATTGTATTCCATAAAGCTCCATCCAAACTGGAAAGTGAAGGGAATGGATTTCTGAATTTCCTGTATTCCAGCCCCAGGAAATCCTTGGGTGTCCCAGTGTTCATGTGACTGAGACAATTCCTGAATGTTTCAATCTTGGGTGAATTAGAATAATGATGGATGATGGCTTTTTTTGGGAACTGTTGAGAACATCCAGTTCTTGATGAATTTCACTCAGCTTGGCTTTGAGAGTGACTGGAAATACCATTTTTAAAATTGCAATACACAGATGTAAATTAAATGTCAGGCTGCAGAAGCATTGCCTAACACATTTTCAGTTGTTATTTTAGGTTCATTATTTTGGGAAAAAGCTCAGCTCTCCCAAAGCTTTCCCAGTGGCACTCCTGGCTGTAAACAGGATCTGCTGAAGAGTCAGTAGGATCTGCTCTGGTTCACATTCCTTTGTTATCACTGACATTTTAAAAATGCCTGAAAATATTGGGCTGCATTTCTGTAATGAATTGTGTAATTTTTTTGCAATTTAGATTAGTAACTCCTTCAGCTGTGCCATCACCCCTTGACTTACTTTTCTCTACAATTTTATTGTAATTTTGTTACACCTTCTACTAACGCTTCTTTGGGTTTATGTTTTTATTATTTTTTATCTCTTATTTATGTCCTCTTATTAATTATTACTTAAGGACTAAAAAAGGCACCATTTTGGCAAGCTGGTGTGGATTCGTGGGCCATTCAGGAGCCAACAGATTCAATTTTTCTCTCTCATTTATCACTGCAGTTACTTCCCAATTTATTCAGTCTGCAGGCTGTGGGAGCAAGTGGCTGTTGCTAATTTTAATGCTTCAGAAGCTGCAATGTGCTGGCTCCAATTTAGTTTTCCTCATCAGGTTAAATGTAAGGTTATTCAAGTGTGGTCTGACAGACACTGGGGGCAGTTGTGTGTGTTGGGCTCAGTGGGGCTGAAGGTGAGGGAGCTTTTGGCATTTGCAGTGCCAAAAATAGACCCTGGATCTGTCTGGTTGTGTCGGAGTTGTTCCCTGAATTCTGACAACTCCCAGTGCTGAAAGGCTTGATCAGCCTCAGCAGCACAGATCAAACTGCTCTGCTCCTGGGATGCCTTTGAAGTTGCATGTCTTGGAGTTGTGGCTAGGAATCCAGGTAGGAAAAGCAGATTTTTGTCAGGATCAGTGAGTGTTTTCAGAGCTCTTCAGGCTGACCTGGACCTCTGGCCTGCTGTAGGAACAAGGGGTTTAGGACTTGCTGCTGCTGCCACTCCCTGCCCTGGGCCTTCTGGAGGCAGCTTTTAACTCATCTCTTGCACAGCTCTGTCTGCAGGACAGTTCATCTTCCTATCTTTCCTTTTATACCTCCAATTAAAGCAAAATCTTTAAAAAAGCCCCACTTTCAGGACATGGGGGCTCTTGAAACCTGTTTTAGACCTGGCCTGGATTGACTCTGCATCTGGTTTTCCAGTTTGGTTTGGTTTTAGGGAAGTCACAGCTGTAGTTGTACAATTCTTTCCTGTTGTAGGAAGTAGATTTCTGGGTTGGTTTTTCTTTGAAGTGACTGAAAACTTCTCAATTTTGAATTTCTAGGTTGACAGACAGTTGTTTTGAGCTGGAAATAGGTACAGACCTACCTTGTGAAAAGCCTGTTTTACTGTTCAGGAGCTTTTCATTGCCTGCCTGAGCTCCTTGAATTTTCCTTGGTTTGTTCTTTCCTGCTGAAAGACAGACAGGAGCTCAGCACTGAGTATTCCTCAGAATGTGGGAAAGGCAGCATGGTGAAGTTTTGTCCAGAAGCTGGTATGGAATTGGGTGGATAAATAAAGCAGAATCCCAACTGGTTTGGGTTGGAAAGGAGCTTAAAGCCCATCCAGTGCCACCCCTGCCATGGCAGGGACACCTTCCACTGTCCCAGGCTGCTCCAAGCCCCATCCAGCCTGGCCGTGGGCACTGCCAGGGATCCAGGGGCAGCCACAGCTTCTCTGAAAATTCTATTCCAGGACCTCCCCACCCTCCCAGCCAGGAATTCCTTCCCAATATCCCATCCATCCCTGTCCTCTGTCAGGTTAAAGCCATCACCACACGTCCTGCCCCTACATGCCCTTGTCACAAGTCACAACGATCTTTTAATCATCACCCTCTTCATTTCACAATTAATAAGTAATTCAGGGTCTAGTGGGAAAGCACAGGGTTTAACTGATAGGGAATTGGTAACTTTTTCTCTCTTTTCAGCCAAGTTTTTCTCCCAGCCAGGGAAGAATTTGCATTTAGGTGGTCACTCACAGATTTATTGTTCCTAGCAACTAACACACAGCTCCGAGTGAGAACAGCACTAATGCAGCTCCAAATGAAGCACTAAAACCATTGGGGTCATTTTGGGGTCGATGTGGTGTTTTCCCTGCTGCCCTGAGTGATGTCTCTCTCTCTCTCTGTCTCTTGCAGTGACTCCCCCTTGCCGGTGTCGTCGCGCGTGTGCTTTGTAAAGTTCCACGACCCCGACTCGGCCGTGGTGGCCCAGCACCTGACAAACACTGTGTTCGTTGACAGAGCCCTCATAGTCGTTCCCTATGCTGAAGGTTTGTAACTTGTTTGATGTTCTATGGGGCCACCTTTGGGTGGTGGTTGATTCCTGTCTAGTGCACAAAGTTTACCACTAGTCCAATGTCAAACGTGTCAGAGATTGCCATTCTGAAACCCTTGGTATATTGCCTTTGGCCCCTGGATTTGATCAGTTTGTTTAAATAGTGACACCAAATCCAAGTGGAAAGTTTTGTGTGTCTTAAAGCGTAGAATAATGACGTTTTAGGCAGAATTCTATGCAAATTTTGCTCTGTGTCAGTCTCAGTGAGACATTTTCCCAAACAGACTGTGATGCAAACAGGTCAATATTTTAAGGAGATTTTTGCCTTAATAATTGTTTGCCACTTTCACTCTCTTCATGAGAATGGTTTCTCCCTGCCTGGGAGTGCATGGGAGAGGAACTAACATTCCTTTGGGATATGCTGCCACTGCATTTATTTGGGAACATCCCCAAAAAAGGCCCTCACTCTCCTTGTGGAGTCCAATATACCAAGGGTTTGAATAATTATGCTTTAATTCAAAAGTGACATCTTCCAAGAGGTGCCACATGGGCACTGGTCCTAGTTTTTAATTCCAAGTTTTCTTGTTCATCCTTGATATATTTAATAGAATTTCACTAAATAATAAACTCTTCTCTCTGTTATTTGTGTGTGTGATTTTTGTAGTGGAGAAGGCAAATGCAAAGCCCTTCCAGATGACTGAAAAACAGTGGGTCCTCTGCAGCTACAGGGGATTCTAGCCATTAACTAAAGGCCAGCAAGCACTCAAGTCCCCAAGTGTTTTCCTGGTGTAACCACTTGTTAACTACATTTTCTCTTCTTCTTTTTATTTTTACATTTTAGGGTGTTACAGTAATTTGAAAGGCAATGAGCAGGGTTTTTGGAACTTACCTTAAAAGCAAAGTGCTGAGAAGACACCTCTTCTTACAGAAGTCTTATTAAACTCTTCTAGACTTGCTTTAGAAGTAACTGATTTCCATTGTACTTGTGCATTTCTTGATTTACTTCTGGGAAAGGTTGAATTGAATAAAATCTTGCAGATTAAGTCATACTACAGTGCTAAGTTTGGTACATGGCCTGGGTTCACACCTGTAATCTGTCATGCTGGAGCTGTCTCTTGAGGCCTGGGGAGCTGTCTTATCTTATCTTTGTATTCCTTGAGCCTAAAAGATACGAAACTTAAAAGGTGTCAAAATTCCTGGAGTGTAGGAATGAGCAGTGTGGCCTCTGACTGAGCCCTGCTGCTTGCTGAGGGCACAGAACCTTTTCTGCAACGGAGTTACTGCTCCTGCTGCCACTGCTGGAGAATAGCAGAGCTGAAAGGCTTCTTGTCCCTGTCTGGGTATTACACACAGCAAGAGTCCAGTGAATTTCTGCTGGAATATTCTCCAAGGCCCATGGCAATAATGCCAGTGTTTAACTCTTCCTATGAGGATAAACCCACTTTTCTCTCTGTCAGTCTGACTTTGTCCACTATGGATAAATCTGGCGCATAGAGAAACCTGCCCAGGAGCTTTGCTTCAGAAAATCAAATTATTAAAGTAGAATATGTTACTGGGCCTGTTAAGGAGCCACTCCTGGGCTGTACCTTGTGTTGTTTAACAGTTCAGAATTGATTGTCCTTGGCACATCACAAGAGAGGTGTTCAGCCAATAAAGTATTGCCCCTGGTTTGATAATCCCACACTTCTGTCCCTGTGCTGGAGTAGTTTTCCCCAAAAATGCAGCCTGCCAGGGTCCCAATCCGACCAGAACCAGCATTTCCCAAACCCTCAGTGCCACTGCTGATGTGCTTAAAGCCAGGCATGTGCTGACACAGGCCCTCCTCTCTCTGATACCTGCTGTGCTAATTAATGAACCTGTGTGATAATTGCCTGTCACTAAAGCAAATGTTTATTATCTGTTCAGTGCAATCATTCCCCCCCTGACCCAAGTTTTAGCTCACACAGACACTTTGGTGTTGGCTGTTGCTTTGTGTTATAGAGCTATACACAAAGGCTACGGTAAGGTTTAGTATTTGTCATTTTCTCTGGGCTAATTCCTGGATTTGGAAGGAACTCTTAAGGTTAAAGATGGCTGGGGGGGGTGTTTAGGTTCTTTGGTTAATGTTTGTTTCTTTTGTCTGTTTCTTTTTCTTTCATTTCTACACATTCATGCAGTATTTCATGGTTCTAACAAAGCAGCAGTAAAAAAAGCTCTTGAAGCATGAAAATTAACTGGTGAGGGGCCTCATTGCTTTTTTTAAATTGTAGTTTATATAAATACTTTTTAAAGAAACAATTAGAGGATCAGATGCATGATTTTTTTTAATGGATGCAGATCTTCTATGAGGTGTCTCGAGCTAAGTCTGAGGATTTGTATTTAGATGCCAGAAATGTTGTAGTTGCACTAATTTGAAATGTTTAGCTATAATTGATAAATATCCTCTTGAGACATAATTTTGCATGCCAAATGACCCCATAATCTCTCTGTAGGTATGTTGATATATTTATGCATTCCTGCCCTTTGCCTCCATGACCTTTTTCCCCTGTCCCTCCATAACTTTGGGTATCTAAAGTGCTGCCAGCTCAGTGCCACGAGCCAGATATCAGTGCTGTGTATTGTACATTTGTGTAGATTATCGGCACTTCTCAGTATAGGTGGGAGGAACCATTACCTTTATTTAACAGTGGTTTTTCTTTTTTGTTGTTGTGTTTTACAGTTCTTTTCCCTGGTTCAGCCTGAACTATATACCAGGCCCTGCTGAAAATACCACCCAACAGTTTTCTTCTGCAGCTTATCCAGTTTCTCTTAAGTGCCCTGTACATATTGTATGTTTTATGATGAGATGCAGTTTCTTAATATGTATTACAGAAACACTACTGGTATTTGCAAATATATAGTACAATTGTTTTATTGAACTCTCATTTTGGGGGCTTGGGCACATTAACAAATTAATCCATCTGTATAGGGCTTTTGCTGTTGGATAGAGTAAAAACCCCTCCACAATTGTGTCCTGGTAGGGCCCTGAGCACTCTGTGTGCAGAGCAGGCAGTGCAATGAGCCCCTGGTCTTAGTTGGCCACAAGACTTTGGGCCAGAAGTCCCCTGTGCCACGGCAGGTGGTAGCAGCATTGTTGGTGCTCTAAGCTGGCACATATTGGAACAAATGCATTTTACTGCACAGGTAAGGAATGTGCCAGCATCCCTGTGTGTATCCCAGCCACAGACACACCCCCAGCATTCCCGGAGAGCCGCAGGGATCGCATTCCATGTGCCACGTCAGCAAAAGCCCTACCCAAAACACCCATCCCTTCTCTTTAAGTTTGCCAAAATTTGTATGGTAGGTGTAAAAGAAAACAATAGTGAACTGTACCATATTATTAACCCCTAAATCCAACTTTTTTTGTCTTGTGTATCTTGATTTTTCTGTGTGCTTTGTAGTGAAGCAGCCGACACGAGTCGTTGTTCATAAAACAGCTTTTGAAAGTTGAGAGCACTCTCACCCCTGGAGAACCGACTGTGCTTGCTTACGTTTGGTTCATGACTTAAAAATCGAGTACAGGTGATGAAACCTTGGCAGTGTTAACAACAAAGTAGTGTGTATTGTGCTATTTTTTTGCTCTAGAAACTTAACCTTTTGTAGAGAAAAAGGAACAGTCAAATTGTCACCCATTGAAGTTGCATTCTGACAAAAAAAGTTAATGCTAAATATTAATAGCCATCAAGCTTTGTATTTTAGCCAACATAAGTACTTTCAACAAACTCAGGTGGTGTATCAGGGAGACTTTGCTGGGTGTATTTGTGTATTTGGTGCCTCTGGGCTGGGATGCTCTCTAATGCCAGGCTGTTTTCCTGCAGGAGTCATTCCTGATGAGACTAAGGCTTTGTCTCTCTTGGCACCAGCTAATGCCGTGGCAGGGCTGCTGCCCGGGGGTGGCCTGCTGCCCACTCCCAACCCTCTCTCTCAGGTAGGCTGGGAAACATTTTGTGTCTTCTGCTGCATTCCCATGTAATTCCACTTCATTTCCAGGATTGATGTGCTAATGCCAATTCTTAGAATATGTTCCTGACCCCGATGGATTGGGACAGCTCTGATGTGAATCAAGACACAACACTGATCAGCTGTTAGATAGAATATTCTTATTTCCCTATTTCCATATTTTCTGGTATCTCAGGGCCCTGTTTGTGTCTCCTACCCCTTACCCACTGTACTTACAGATGTAACAAGCAGCAGAGATCCTGTAGATTTTAAATTCCACGAGTCAAAGGAGCTGCCATGCTGTGAGATTCCCTTCATTAATCCTCCAGCTGAGGGGAAAATTGGAGCCTGGTTCTGTGAACCCACAGGAATTCATGTGGAAGATGAACAGTGAGAATTACACATTGTGGGAGCAGTTGGAGTCACAGCTCAGCTCTTACAGGCCACAGAATCAAAGTGCAGGAGGCAAATTAATCCTAATAAAGCCTCATTAATCCTGCACTTCTCCAACTTCAACTCATGCTTAGCTGAAGGACCCTCTGACCATGGAGCTGCTCAGGAGGGAAGATCCTAAATTTAACCTTTGAAACCCAGAGAAGGGGTTGGAAGAACCAAATGCAACCCAAAGATTTCATTCCCTAAGAGCTGTGCATATCAATTCTGTCAGTGGTTGTTGAGCCACCTTGATTCCAGTGGTGTCTCTGGAGCCCAAGCTGCTCCCAGTCCTCTTCCTGGTGGGATGTGTTAAACATCCATTTTAGGGGAATGTGCTGCAGTCAGGCTTTCAAGCCCATCTTGAAGGTGTGTGGTGGGTTTGAGTGTCTGTCTTGATCATCTCACTTGAATTGGCCCAAAATGAGCTGCTTTAGGGAGCATTCTGCTCTCCCAGGGGCTTTTAACCAAATTTGAGACATTTGCAAAGATGCGGTATTGTTACATTGCCTTTTAACATAAGCCATGACCATCTCAATCCTAAATTAAATTAGAAATGAGGTGATTTCCTCAGAAACTCAGAATGAATTTGCATTTTAGCACTGGAAAATAACTTTGTTTCATACTACCCCTTCAGTTTGCTGGAATGCTTTACTTTTCCACCTTTATTTTTCGGGATGCAAAGGGAAATGCTGATCCCAGGGTTTGTCACTGCCTGTGGCCCTAACTGCTGTCTCTGTCACAGATTGGTGCTGTCCCTTTAGCTGCTTTAGGAGCTCCTGCTCTCGACCCTGCCCTTGCTGCTCTTGGGCTTCCTGGAGCAAACCTGAACTCCCAGGTACGTCCTCATTCCAAAATATTTTTTATTGTCTTCATTTATGTTACTTCACAGACACTGCCTGGAAACTCCAGGGGTTGTTTCTGCTTGGAATAAAAAATATCTCCCTGAATATCAAATTAAATGCTGGAAGGGGCCGTGGAATATTTTGGGAATAGCAATTAAATATTTGAAATCTGTGTAATTATCAGGCCAGGAACCTGTCCTGTACTTCATGTAAAGAGTAGTTTGACTTTTTAATTTGTAGATGTCAAAAATGTGAAGAGGCTTTATTAGGTTGTTAAAGCTGAATAAAAAAAGACTTTTAGGTACTAAGTAATAGAGTACTGAGTATATATACTCAATATACAGTATTTTATATCAATAAAATATGTCAATGTAAATATATTGAGGATATCTATGTATTTAAGAGGTAAGAGCCAAATATGGTTTTACACCAACAAGAAGTAGCAATAATTTAATGTATTGCTACTGCCATCATTTAGCAATTTTTTTAGTGTATACTATGTGGAATAACAAGCAAATAATGGTGAAAATTAAATAAAAAATGGGAGGAGGGGGAAGCATTTTAATGGCATATTAGAAAAATGTAAATTTGGGGTGATGAAGGATTTTTGTGCATTAAACCAGAAGATTGTAACAAACTGTTCTGGTTCATTATAAAGAAAGTGAGTGAGGATTAAACATCCACTTTTTAATACCCCACTGGTGTATGAAGTGACTGATCATAATAACACCTGGATTTTCCTAGAAGCTGTAAAATACAGTTTTTCATGGAAGCTGCAGATGTTGACATTGAGACCTTCAGTGGACAGACAGCACAGAGCTCTGTTCTCTTACAGTAACAGAAATAACCTGTCCACAGAGTTATTAATACATCATTAGAGATACAAATACAGCCCAGCAGTGTCCTGTTATCCATTTTGTATTTTATCCATTTGTGGGTTTATTCCTGACTCTCTCCAGGGCAGGGCTGTGTTTGGCTGCAGTGGAACATGAAGCCCCTGAGCCCCCAGGGTGGGATGTTCACAGCCTCCCAGCAGCCCCACTTACACCAGATCAGTGAGGCTTTTCCTCCTTGCTGGGACTGTTCTGGTCTGGTTTTCCAGCTGGGAAAACTTCCAAGGAAGATTCTCTTCAGCTCACACATCTCCCAACTTGGTTCTAACTTCATTTTTCTTTCCCTCACAGTCTCTCGCAGCAGATCAGCTCCTAAAACTTATGAGCACAGTGGATCCAAAGTAAGCACCAGTGTTCCCAATTCTTGTGTTGCTGTGCTGGGGAATATCCATGGGGATTCAGTGCCCAGTCCTTGTCCTGCTGGAGCTGATGGCAGCTGGGAATGGGCTTGGAGCACCCTGGGCTAGGGAAGGTTCCCTGCCCATGGCAAGGGGTGGGATGAGATGGGATTTAGTGTCCTTCCAAATCCAAACCATTCCAGGATTCCCTTCTCTTACAAACTGTCTCAGTCTGACAATGCAGATCTGTATCCCTTGGATTCCTCAGTCCTGAATTTGTGGAATTTTGTGTTGACCAGGTTGAACCATGTGGCTGCAGGTCTTGTGTCCCCAAGTCTGAAATCAGATACCTCCAGTAAAGAAATAGAAGAGGCCATGAAGAGAGTCCGAGAAGCACAGTCCTTAATTTCTGCTGCTATAGAGCCAGGTAATTCCAGCCTGGAATGAGCCATTCCTGCCAGGATGGAGCTTGGACAGCACAGGATAGAAACTGATGGTGTGCAGAATACTGTTTTAATGCCTGTGGTCTGTAGGGAATTCTGTAGGGAATTCATTTATTAGCTTCTTAATCATCCTGCAGTGGATGCTCCATGTGTGCTGCAGAAATGTGCTGGAATTAATCCATTGTTTTTCCCAAAATTCGCTGATTTGAAGGCTGTGAAACATCTGGGCAAGTTTCTAAAAAAATTTTTTTTTTTGAGCTTATTTCAACAGGTTTGATTTTAGAGCAAGCTCCAGCAGTTCTCCCACAAATGTCAGAGCCACCAAGTCTGAATGACAGAAACCTGAACACTGAAAACAGAGTTCTGCAGCCTCCTGATGATTTCTAGGAAAGAACAGAGCTCCTGTTCTTGTTCTTCTTTAGCTTGAGGGTTTTTTTTGGTGGGAAGTTCAAAACAATCATTTGAGAGGTTCTTCAACCCCTCACAAAACGGCAGATTCTGGGATTTTCACAGGATTTTCCATTGCCCTGCAGCCTTCAGCTTTGCACTGACTTAAATCAAGTTTTTTCTGAATTTTGACTTCTCCAGTTTTGCATAAAACTGTTATTTTATTTCACAATCGTGTCTCTGTCCTGTGTTGGTTCTTTGTGTCTTCTTGTGAAGAACATGATAGATGAGCCTGCATTTCAAATGGCAAAACTTGGTTAATTTATATCTATTACATGAAGCTCCAGGTCCTTCCTTTTAGAAAATCCTTTTGAATACTCAAAAAACCCTGGTTTTTACTCTGTTTTTCCTTTTTCAGACAAAAAAGATGAAAAACGAAGACATTCGAGGTCGAGGTCACGCTCGAGGAGGAGGAGGACACCTTCCTCATCCAGACACAGGTGAGTGAGCAATTCCTCCCACAGATGGAACAATCCCTGCAAAAATCATTCTTGGAAGGGACACTTGGGTTTGGATTAGTGCTCTAGAGATTTAGTCACGTTTCATTGTCAGTTGTGCAGGACGAGGAGAGCAGGGAGAGAGGGAGAGCAGGAAGTGAGTAATTCTTTTAAAACACCTCCCACAGATGGAATAATTCCTGCAAAAATAATTTTTGGAAGGGACACTTGGGTTTGGATTAGTGCTCTAGAGATTTATTCACATTTCAGTGTCAGCAGAACTCCTGTGCAGGACAAGGAGAGCTGTGCATGGAGGCTTTAGTTGGATTTCTGGGGATTTCCTTAGCACTTAGCTGGGCTGGAATAGCCCCAAACTGTCCTTTCTGTGACTCCCATGCTGCTGTTTCCCTGGCAGACGCTCCAGAAGCAGATCAAGGAGAAGATCCCATTCCAAATCCAGAAGCAGGAGGCGATCCAAAAGTCCAAGGAGAAGGAGATCTCATTCCAGAGACAGGAGCAGGAGGTCTCGGAGCACATCCAAAACCAGGTAATGCCTCCAGGGCTGTAAATAATTCTCTCCAACTCCTCAGTTCAAGGAGGACATGGAGTGGCTGGAGAGCCATCCCTGTCCTTCCCAGCTCTGCTTTCCTGTCCCTGTGCAGCAAATCAGGAAGTGCTTTTGAATGGTTTGAAAATGCCTTTGACTGACATTCTCTCTTCTGCCAAAAGGGATAAAAAGAAGGAAGAGAAAGAAAAGAAACGTTCGAAAACTCCCCCCAAAAGCTACAGCACAACCAGAAGATCCAGAAGCACAAGCAGGTACAGAAATGGGATTTTCCTTGCTCTCTGTTCCCAGCAGGATTTTGATTCACTTAATTATTAAATAGAAAGAAATGTTCTTGCAGTAGAGCAGCTGGAGAGTGTCCCTGGCCATGGCAGGGGGTGGAATGAGCTGGACTTTGAGGTTCCAACCCGAACTGTGCCTGGATCCCCTTGGATCCTGATTCCAGTGTGGATGGTGCACAACAGCACCTGTACCACCTGTGTCTATGAGATATTTTATTTTCCTGTAGTGTTTGAGGTAAATTATTTTAAATTTAGAACAGTTTCTCCTTGCTCTCTGTCAGAGTTTGATGCTCCAAGGTCACTGCCAAGCTCTTCCTGATTTCGGGAACAAATCCAGGCAAAACGTGTTTCATTTTTTTTAAAAAACTTCCAAGTTTAACTTGCAGTTTTAACAACTCTTTAGTACCTTGTGAACAGGGCTGGGTTTGGAGTTAGGGATGCATTTGAGGCTTTAAAAAAATGAAAACTGAGTTCATATCTCCTGTGTCTGTCCCTGCAGAGAACGGCGGCGCAGGAGGAGCCGGAGTGGGACACGATCCCCGAAAAAACCCAGATCTCCCAAACGGAAAATGTCCCGATCCCCATCACCCAGAAGGTCAGGGAAACACTTGGCTGGAAAAAAGGGTGTCTGGGTGGGAAATTCCAAATTGTGACCTACAGAGAAGCTCACAGGGGATTCTGTTTGGGATGGATCTGTGCTCCCTGTTCTGCTTTTACCATCAGTTCATCAGCTCTGAGCACAGAGCTGCCCTGGGCTTGGCTGGGAGCTCCAGGGGTCAGTTCCAGGGGTGGTAGGAGTAGGACAGGAATTTGGCTCTGCACAGGAGGAATCAACTGATTTTGGTTGGCCTGGGCATCCTGTGACCCTATCCTGGGGTGGGAGCTTGAGGTGCTCCTTTGGAAAACACTGGAACTTGCTGTTCTTACTGCCCAGGATTTGGACTGTGTGATCTCTGTGGGGCCCTTCAGCTCAGGGGATTCCATGGCTCTATTTAGCACAGCATTTCTCAGCCCTGGCTTTGCAGTGGTGTGCTAAGAAATTGGGGTTTGGGGTATTTCCTGAAAGCAGAAGCTGTTCCTAGCTGCACTCTGCCTGTGGGTTTGTTGTGGACTGTGGGTAACGCTCTGGGCAGAGTTCAGCCATGGAATGGAGTGGTGATGATGATGATGTGCTTCATCCCTCTGCTGCTGTATCCTCACAGGCATAAAAAGGAAAAGAAGAAGGATAAAGACAAGGAGAGGAGCAGAGACGAGAGGGAGCGATCAACGAGCAAGAAAAAGAAGAGCAAAGACAAGGAGAAGGATCGAGACCGGAAATCGGAGAGCGATAAGGATGTGAAAGTATGTTCCATAAACCCCTGGAGCTGCTGCCAGCCCTGCCCCACATCCCCACAGCCCCCACCCTGCCCCACAGGGAAGTGTTAACGTGTCCCTTTCCCTGGCAAAGCAGGTCACAAGGGACTACGACGAGGAGGAACAGGGCTACGACAGCGAGAAGGAGAAGAAGGAGGAGAAGAAGGTGGCAGATGCTCCCTCCCCCAAAGGGAAGGAGCCCGGAGCTGAGAAGGGCACTGGGGATCCAGCCAGGGAGTCCAAGGTGAACGGGGATGACCACCACGAGGAGGACATGGACATGAGCGACTGAGCCCTCCCACAGCCCCTCACAGTGTGATCCTTTATGCTGTACTTGTTAATCCTCAACCTAGATGTATCCAGCTCCGAGCTCTCCATGGTCTGTCCATCCCGATACTAACTCACACCCAAAGCTTGAGACAGGGACCCCCCTGCTCCGGGGCCAGGCCAGGCCACACCTCCCTCCCTCCTTCCCCCTCTCCCTCCGGAGTGTCCCGGGCTGAGCCAGCAGGGCCCAGCAGTGTGGGAGTGCCCCGGGAGCAGGGGGAGAGTGGCACAACCCCCTGTCCTGCAGGGGTGCCCCGGGAGTGTGGCACAATGTCCTTGTCCTGCAGCCCCAGGACAGCCACCGAGGGCTGCCCCGGACACTCCGGAGTCGGCCTTGGATCACACCAGCTCTGTGCTCCTGGCTTCAGTGCTGGGCTCGGTTGGGTTTGGTTTCCTGGTGGGTTTTGCTTGGCTTTGCCCAGAGCTCAGTGCCCTGACCTTCCTGAGGGCTCTCTCCCCACCACATCCCTTCAGCCCCACGCAGGGTGAGCTGCAATGGTCTGACCTCAGAAGGGGAATCCTGCCCGTGCCCAGTGAGGGAAGGTTGGGGGAGCAGCTTTCCCCAGGGCTGGGGGCTCAGGAGCTCACCCGCTGCAGCAGGGAGTGCATTTTAAAATGACCTTGGTCTGTTTTTAAAGCAAGTCCATTGATAATGTACTTTTTACTTGATCTCAAGTTGTACAAATGGATGAATTTGTGTTCCTGTCCCGGCCGTTCCCTCCCTCCCGCACTCGGTGATCCCATGGTATTTGCAGAGTAGTTACCCAAAGCTGTTCCTTAGTTCCAGCAGCTCCAGAGCTTTTACTTTTGTGCAGGTAAAGAGACAAAAGTAGCCGACAGTCTGTGCCATGTCGATGTACAGTTTCGGAAAATGTTTTACAAAACTTTGATAATAAAACCCTGAAACTTCAACTCCTCTTCCTAGAAAACTCCTGGGTTTTATTTCCACTGCTGGATGCACTGAACTTTACCTCATTCCTTAGAGGAGAATTTTGTTTCTATTTCCCTGTTACAGTGAAGAAGGAATTATTTTACTTTTTGGGGCAAAAATGGGTTAAAATAGGAATGTGGAGGTTTATGGGACTGCTGAGAAGGACCAGAATTAACAGCTGGTGGATGAAAAGCTGGAAAATCTTCCAGGGAGAGCTCAGAGCTCCTGCCAGTGCCTAAAGGGACTCCAGGAGAGCTGGAGAGGGACTGGGGACAAGGATGGAGGGACAGGACACAGGGAATGGCTTCCACTGCCACAAGGCAGGGATAGGAACCTGATGGATCAGCTGGAGCAACCTCAGGGCCAAAACCGCAGTTATGGAAATCTTTCTTTTAACTGGGAATGGTTGAAGACCTTCCTGAAGTTTTCCTTCCCCTTTAGAAACAGATTTAAAATCATTAAATCTGTAACTGCAGAGGGAGGCACTGAAGACTCTCAGCTCAGGGGCTGATGCTGGGGGCAGGAGAGCAAGGCTGAGTTTAAAAACCAAAAACCCCAAGCCATCCCTCCAAACCACCCAAAAAAGCCCCAGCCCTCACAAAAGAACCCAAAACAAACCAAAACAAAAAAAAACAACAAAAAAAACCCCAAAAAAAACCCACCCAAAACAAACCTCAAGCCCAAAAGAACCCCAAACCCCCAAACAGTCCCCCTCAAAACAAAAAAAAACAAAAAAAAAAAAAAACAACTAAACCAAAAATCCCCTCCAACCACCCAACCTGCCAGGCCAAAGCCTCTGTGGACATTGCA
>NC_139489.1:949305-1074316 GCF_008360975.1 Lichenostomus cassidix
GCCAGGTGGCCTTCTCCAAAGTCTAGCTGGATCCTGGAGACAGCAGGAATCTCTGCTCCTCTCATTCCCAGCCCTCTCCCAACAGCTCAATTAATCAGAGTCATTAAGGCAGAGCAGGGGGTCAGTTCCTCACTTCAGAAGGGGTCAGGGTGGGTTTTTCAAGCAAAGCCCATTCCCATTCAAGCCTCAGCCTGGGCTGCTCTCTGCAGGATGAATTTCATTGTTTCTCCTCTGGTTTGGTTTGTTATAAAGAAAGGGTTTCCTTTCAAAAGAACCACCCAAACATCACTCAGATGTTTCCTTCAGCCCACAGAATCCACCTCCATGTTCCATCCCTTCATGCTTAGATGGAAAGCTGAGTCCCTGGGGATAACCTTGGCTAAAGGACCCAATCAATCAATTTTCAATCCTGGCAGTATTTCCTGTCAGTGAGTGTTGCACATCCATTGATCAGCAGTTGCTGCTGGATTCTTTTAATCTTCCCAGGGAAAGGCTTCAAAGACAGACAGGAAGGAGTCATTTTTAATGGAATGTTGGGAAACAGTAGCTGGAGTCTTGCCCTTCATTCTTCAGTTTAATTTCCTGATCAAAAACCCTACATTGATTTAAAGTATTTCATAAATCACTCTGATCCCATATTCCCATTATTACTATTTCATGATCATTAGAACTGCAACAATCTAAACTTCGTAAATAAAGAAAATATAAATGCACCATTTCTGGTGTGCAGCATAAAGCTGTGCCCTCCTGCCTGCCCCTGGATGGTGCAAGAGGCTGGAGAGCAGGGAATGAAAGTTAAGGAAGTTGTTTCATTTTGTGATTTTTGGGCTTTTCAGGCACAAACAGATATTTCAAGAGAGTAGCCTCGGAAAATAATTTGAAAGTAATTTTTGTTGACTGCACAAAACCAAAATGCCTGGAAGCTGCAATCACACCAGAGACCAAGGTAAGGCAGAGGGAAATGAATTTTAAAGGGATGTTAAATTGCTCTGCTCTTGCTCCTGTTGAGTTTGAGGGCTGTGTTGAGCTGAGGGGGGGCAGCTTGGGGCACAGCTGGATCCACCATATCCCACTGTGCTGCCTGATGGAAAACATCCTAAGAAGGGCAAAAACCCCTGGAGAGAAAAGGGAAAAGGTGAGAAATGGCAGAGGGAACACTGAGCTGGGAGCCAGAGGTGCTGTGTGGCACTGGGTGGGTAATCCCTGCTCCAGGGGAAGGGAACTGAGCTGGGAAAGGGTTTGGGAAAGCCTTTGTCCTGGCTGTGGGAGGCCTTCTCCAGCTGGGATGCACCTGGGATTGCAGAAGCTGAAGGAAACCTGCCCTGAGCTTGGAGGAGCCCAGCTGAGAGCTCCCCTGGCTGCAGCAGAGCCCCTGCTGTCCCCACTGCACAAACCCCACAGGGGAGTTGACCCCAAATGACCACTGAGAGCACTTGTGACACCCCCAGCCCTGGGAACTCTCTGATCTGCTGTTTTGGTTGGGTTTGTGCAGCTGGTTTGGCTGGAGACCCCCACGAACCCCATGCTGAAGGTGATCGATATCCGCGCCTGCGCTGAGGTGGTGCAGAAACACCCGGGTGTGCTGCTGGCAGTGGACAACAGCTTCATGTCTGCCTACTTCCAGGTGTGTCACCTCTCCCAAGGCAGCTGGAGATACCTTTGGAAAGGGATTCTATCCTATCTATTTCCCAGGAGACCGAGCTAAGCCCTGGTATTTTAGGTGTAAAGTCTCCCTTTTTGCAGAGGGCAAAGTGCCTGGTTTGGTTCAGGGTACTGAGATCTTGCTGAATGAAGAGAGCTCTGCAGAAGGTGTTAATGCTTAGCTCAAGCAGCTCTGCAGTTGGCCTGGGACATACCAGAGGCTTGGTGATTCCCCCCTGCAACTTGTTCCTCACGTCAGAATTCCCAATTTCCTCCAGAAAGGGTTGGGTAAAGAAGACAGGGAGCTAGTTAATGTGTCTGGGCCAGCCTGGTGTGGAGGCAAAGCCAGTGCTAATGATTAGTTGGTGAGAGCAGTAGGTGATGTACCACATTGTGCTAAGAAAAGGAGAATTTCACAGGGATCTGTCCATCAATATTGAGTGTAAAAGGCCTTTTCCATGGTGGTTCTGGCTGTGCATCTCCACATTCCCTGGGCGGGAGTCTGTGTTTAATGTGGCAGCAGCAGTCTTTGCATCTGCCTGCTTTGTTCCATCTTAACACAGTGATGCCCCTCACACTTTAGAATGTGTTGGTATCATGTGCAAAGTCTCTTAATTAGTGATTGATTAAAAAGCTGACACTGCTCACCACCTCTTGCCCATCAACCTGCTGGTTTGTCTCACCTCAAATGGATCCTGGGGACAGAGGTGGGAGGTGAGAGGAGAGAGTTGTCAAAGAAACCTCCTTTCCTCATGCTCTCAGTTCCTCCAGGGCAGTGTCACCAACACCTGGAAAACAAAGCAATTTTATTGCTTTGCAGTTAGAGTTCTTCATTTCCTAAGGAAATGCCCTTTATAGGGTAAATGCCATTATTTGTCGCTGCCTCAGCTGAGCAACAGAACTATTTTTTCCCAGCTCTGCACTGTATGTTGGATGTATTCAATCTCTGCTCTCCCTGGAGCCTGTGGGAGTTGGAGCAGTGCTTTTAAATCACATTTTCCTGTGCTTACCTTGAATTCAGAGTGCCTTCCTGTACTGCTGTTTTTATCACATGTTCTGTTGCCATCCTCAGGTTTTTGTGTTTAGTTCCTCCATTTATTTTTCCTGTGTAAGCTCACAGCCCTTTGGAAGAGCTGGGAATGAACCTGAGTGCACCCAAACTTGAATTATGATGTTATTTTCCTTTTGTTTCAGCGTCCTTTGTCCCTGGGGGCTGATATTTGTGTGTCTTCTGCAACCAAATACATGAATGGTGAGTATGAGAGTTCAGCACATCTTTAGGGCAGGGTTGGATGGGAGATTGGGAAGGAATTCCTGCCTGGGAGGGTGGGCAGGCCCTGGAATAGAATTCCCAGGGCAGCTGTGGCTGTCCCTGGATCCCTGGCAGTGTCCCAGGCCAGGTTGGACGTTGGGGATTGGAGCAGCCTGGGATGGTGAGAGGTGTCCAATGGATTTTATTAAATCTTGGGGTTTGTGGCAGGACTGTGGAGCAGCTGGAGTGGCTGATCCCATTCTTGTTCCCTTGCTTTTGTAGGGCACAGCGATGTTCTCATGGGCCTGGTCTCTGTAAATGATGATAAACTCTACGAGAGGCTCAAATTCCTGCAGAACTGTAAGTCCAGACAGGGAATTCCTGACAGGAATCCTGTTCACATCCCCCAGTTCCTCCTGGGGAGGGTGTGCATGCACTCGAGTGGGAAATCTGCCTGGGAATGTAACTGAAATGGGCAGAACTGGGAAAGGTTCAATTAAAATTAAGCTCCAATAAGTAAAACTCCAATGAAATGAGAGACATTGGTCTCCCCTTCCTAAATGCTTCAGGAGAGTGTTGGGACACCCTGAAAGCACTGAGGTGCCCACCTGCAGTAAGGGGTGTTTGAAACTCACTCACCCATCAGGACGTGCCCAATGCAGAATTTTCTTATCTCTGATTCCAACAATTTTCCAGCCTTTCCATTGTCAGGAATAAATTCCTGTACAGAGTTCTGCTCTCAGCAGAGGCAGTGAAAGTGCATTGTGTGCAATGAATGTAATCCTTGAGGCCTGAGCTTGTTAATTGGGCTCATTAATTGGCTCCCCAATGTGGGAGATGAGGAACAGAGATTACCTCAGGTGTCTTCCCACTCGTTGTGCTCTAACCTCAGAAATGCTGGGGCTGAGGATGTGCTTGGCTTTGCTGAATGCAAACCACCAGTGTTTCTGTGGAATTCTGTGGAATTGTGTTCCCATTCCCACAGCCCTGGGAGCTGTCCCCTCCCCCTTTGACTGTTACCTCTGCAACCGTGGCCTCAAGACTCTGCACATCCGGATGAAGCTGCACTTCCAGAACGGCCTGGCTGTGGCCAAATTCCTGGAATCTCACCCCCGGGTGGAGAAGGTCATTTACCCAGGTAGGTTGGCAGCACTGGGCAGCATCCCAGGGCAGGGATTTGGGAGCTGTGGTGCTCTGTTTTGGGGGCTGGGTGCTCACCTCAGGTGAGGCTGAGCTGCCCCAGCTCTGCACTGGAATTCACTGGGAATTCTCCCAACTCTCCATTCCAGGGCTGCCTTCCCACCCCCAGTATGAAGTGACAAAGAAGCAGTGCACAGGCTGTCCTGGGATGGTCACCTTCTACATCAAAGGGAACGTCAAAAATGCCTCTACCTTCCTCAAGAACCTGAAGGTAAAATAAAGGCAAAATCACCCTCAGAGGGAGCTGAAACTGCTATGCTGAAGGGAGGGTGGAAGTGGCTTTTCTTGCCAAGTCCCTTGGGTGTGCCTGTCTCTAAATCAGAGATAAAGTGTCCATGGGGGTTAATAAGAGGGAACAAAGGAGCCTCAGCCCCTTGGAAGTGTTTGTTTGCTCCCAGGGTTCAGTGCAGGAACTGCTGCTGCCAAAGGCCTCCTGCAGCACTGGGGAGCAGGGGAGCTGCGGCTGCTGCAGCTCTGCTGGAATATTGCAAAGAGCTGCAGGAGGGAGAATCACTGAGGAAGGAGCTGCCTGAGGCACAGAGGGAGCCCCTGGCTCTGGGCAATGCTAGGCTGGGTGCTTGGCCCAGCCTGTTTGGACAATGCTCCCAGGGATGCACAGGGTGGGATTGTTGGGTCCCTGTGCAGGATCCCTGTGGGTGCTTCCAATTCAGGATATTCCCTGATTCTATGAACTCTCTCTCTCCATGAATCCATAATCTCCTGTTCTTTTTCTTCTGTAGGTGTTTACCCTGGCTGAGAGTCTGGGTGGCTTCGAGAGCCTGGCAGAGCATCCGTAAGTTCATCCTTCCATCTTCAGAGCCTGAAAAAGCTGCACAGCACCACAAAATTCCCACAGTTTTCTACCCCCCAAAGCTGTTTTGCCTGTAGTGAAACTCAGGGACTGTTGTGCAGCACCAAGCCAGGGCAGACTCCAGAGGGAGGGAATTCTGTGAGTGCAGTGATGGAGGAATTTGGCCTGGAAGGCTGAGGCACAACTGCTTGCCATGAAGACAATCCCAGAAGCTGCTGAGTGTTGGGATGAGGAGCAGCTTGGGCTGAGGAATGCCATGCTCCCTGCTCACACAAGAGGGCATGGCATGGTCACTGTGTGCACCCAGCTGCCTCTGCCTGCCTGGCAGCACATCCTGGGGGCATTTTAAACAGCCAAAAATGGGATTTTGATGGAATTGGATTATTGCACTCAAAGCCAATTTGCTTTTTGAAAAGATATGTGGAAATTCAGGGAACCAACTGGGTTGGCTTTTACCAATAGAAGTCCCAAATTCTTGGGATGAAGGATGTTTTTTGTACCTGCAGGGCCATCATGACCCATGCCTCAGTGCCTGAGGAGGAAAGGAAAGTTCTGGGAATCAGCGACACCTTGATCCGCCTCTCGGTGGGGCTGGAGGATGAGGAGGATTTGCTGGAAGACCTGGACCAGGCCCTGAATGCTGCAGTGAGTGGGATATAATCCAAAAATAATCCCAATCCAGCCTTCCCCACTGGCTGAGCCTTCAGCTCCTCCCAAAGGGACCTTGGGGTGTGGATGGAAAGTTTCCCTGTTTGCAGCCCTGCTCAGGCACAGTTCCCCAGGATTCAGGAGCACTTGGGATGTCCCTGGGCTTGGAGGGATGGGAATGGCCCTGCTCAGCTCAGGCTGAGGGAGACTCACACAGGGCTCAGGTGGGCTTCATGTGTTCCATGGCATGCAGCAGTTGTGGAGGTGTTGGATGTTCTGGACAGGCAGGAAAGGTTTGGCTCTGTGTTTTCTCTCTTTTTGGGGGGTGGGTGTGTTATTGTTTTTTATTGGTGGAGTTTTTTATGATAGGGAAAATTATCATTAGTAACTATACATATTTCTCTTTGCCAGCACAGAGCATGAAGCAAATCAAATGCTAAAATGTGGCTTTTATTTATGACAATAAAAATGTGTGGTTTGGGGGGAGGAGGGCAGAGCACAATAACCTTTCCTTCCTGCAGTTTGCATAAACCTTGATGGTCAAGAAGGAGCTTGGAACTGGACGTGGCTATGGATGAGGACATGGAAAACCAAACTACTCCTGCTTTGCCTTTGGGAATTTCAGCCTGGATTGCTGGGACTCTCCCTGGGCACAGCCTGGGCTCTCCCTGGCAGTGTCTGAGCCAGGAGCTGTGTGTGGGAGCAGCCATGGGCACCCTGGCAATGTGATCCCTGGTGATCCCTGCTCTCCCAGCAGAGCTCAGTGTTTCTGCTGCTGCTCAGGCCTTTGGGGCACAAGGGCTGCTTCCTGTTACTACTTTCTCTTCATTCTCCTCTCACCCAACAGCTCAGTGCAAAAACTTGATTGACCTCAGATTTATTTTCATTTAGTCGGACATTTTCTTAGAAGCTTTTTCTTCTCTTGATGCCTTATTGAAAGTGAAGTGAAATCCAACACCTGGGAAATAATAACTTTCTAAGAAGGAGTCTTTGTCTTTTTTAAGAAAAAATCATGTGCTGTGCGAATAATTAGACTAATTTTAATTAAAATATACTTTAACTTTTCTTGTATTGCATGCGCTCCTCGTGTTCAAAATCAGGGGATGGAGTGACCTGGGAGTTGTTTGTATTTACCTGTGGGAAGGCAGGAGGGCTGGAGCTGAGGGGAGAGGGGAATGGGGCTGAGGAGAGAGGGGAACGGAGCTGAGGGAGAACCATTCTGTATTGGCCACAGCCAGAATAACCTTCCTTACACAGAGGGATTAAATCCTGAGCAAAGCAAGGTGAAGGTGTTCCCACCCAAACCACCTAATTCCACAGAATCCTAGCCTGGTTTGTGTTGATAGAGACCTTAAATCCCATCCAGTGCCACCCCTGCACCTCCGGAGCAGCTGTGACATGAAGCGGGGCCAGCAGTCCCAGCACGTTAACTACTGTTAAGTAATGAGCTGGGTTTGATGAATTTCTGTCACTTACTGTTAGTCACAGTTGGGTATATCAATGCCTGTCACGGTGCTCCGGCAGGATCCGAACGCTCCCCTCAGCGCTCCCCTCAGGCCGGCCCGCCGCCTGACGTCACGCGTCACGCGCCCCTGTCTCGACCAATCAGCGGCCGGCGGCGGATTCGAACGGCGGGGCGTGGCGGCGGCCGTTGTGCGCGCGGCGCGGCCGGCAGGGGGCGCTGCGCTCCCCGCGCTGAGGGCCGCCATGGCCGGGCCGGGGCCGGGGCCGGGGCCGTACCGCGCCACCAGGCTGGTGAGGCACCGGGCGGGGCTGCTCGGGCACCGGGACACCGCGAGCCGGCTGCGGGGATGGGGGCGCGGCTGCTGCGGGGGGAGCGGGGCGCTGGTGTCACCCGTGCGGGCGCTACGGGGCAGGAGAGGTGGTTCTGCCGCTCGGGATTGCTGTCACGGCGTTGGGATGCTCAGGGCTGCTCGCTGCCGCGCCGTGTGGGTGTCCTGGGACTGCTCCCCGTCACGACACGTGGGTACCTGGAGACCTCCGTTGTCACGGCCTGGGGGATGTGCTGGGACGCCCTGCCCGCTATCGCCACACGGGGGTGCCCTGGGATCTCTGCTCGCTGTCGTGGTGCTCAGGGACATCCTCTGCCCTCTGTCGCGACATGCGGGGGCGGTACCCGGGGAACTCCTGCCCTCTGTCACGATATGCGGATGCCCCGCTGTCGTGACACGCGGGTACTCGGGGACATCGCGCGCCAAAACACGAGCACACATATCGCGACACACGGGGGAACTCCTGGCACTCTCCCCACCTGATGTCGCCGAGCCTTTACCTGCCCGTTTCCCGCGCAGTGGAACGAGCTGACGCGGTTCTTCCGGGCGGGGATGCCCGTGCGGACACACCGGCAGCGCTTCCGCTCGCACGGCAGCTGCTTCACCGCTGCCGAGGCCGCCGACTGGCTCCACCAGGTGCTCCGCAGCCACGGCAGCTTCGGGCCCGACGTGAGCCGGCAGCAGACGGTGCAGCTGCTGCGGAAATTCCTCAAGAACCACGTCATCGAGGATGTCAAGGGCAGGTGGGGAGATGAGAACCTGGAGGACAACGGTGCGCTGTACAGGTATTGAGATTAAAATTATTCCGTCCCCCCCCCCGGCTGAGAATTTTAATTTAAAATGCTCAGATTTGCAAAAATAACTTGCTTGGGGTTGAGCATTTTGGGTAAAAATTTAATAATTAGCATCATTTTGCTCCTCTAAGTGTTTTACTTTGTTCCTGTGTGTGTCCGTGCTTCTCTCTATCCAAGGTTTTTGTTGGAATCCAAGCTGCACTCCAGGGCTTTGGAGAGGAGCCAGAGTGTTTTGTAGTAGCTCCCTGCTGGGTTTGCTTCTCTTGGACCTTTTACACAAAATCTGAGTGGGAAACAGAGCCAAAGAGCTCTGAAAGTAAAGGTATTAATGGCCTTCACTTCTCACATTTCTGGGCTCAGGCTGTGCCAGCATCTTCAGCTTGACTTTGGCATCAAAAAAACCAGCCCAAAGCTAATTTATCATATGATAAATTAAGAAAATCAGTGTTTTCCTTCTTAATTTCCTGACTTTTTTATAATCTTATAGCATCACAGTGGTATGGAATCCTAAGTTTTGTTTTGTCAAGCAATTTATTTGATTACAGATCTATTCTAAATGTATTTAACATCTCTCCCATTCATTACAGATTTCCTTCAGCATCTCCAGTTAAGCCTCTACCAAGCCCACCAAGGGAGAACTTGGAAAACCTCTCTGGAGACAAAGGAAAACTTTTTAAACTGCCCAGTTCATCCAAGAAGGCTTTGAAAAAACAGGAGGTCCTGCAGTCTCTGGTGATAACTTCAGTTCCTTACAGGATTGCAGTTGTCTTTTATTGTCTTTATTCTTCAAAAAAGTCAAACTAGAATCTTGTAGTGACACTGTTCTGTTGTGGCATCTTCCCTTCCAGCTTGAGAAATAATTTGGAGTTATGGAATTAAGAAATAAATTGGTATGGGAGGGGTTTTTATTTTGTTTTGGATTTTCTTTGTTTGGTCTCAGTGCAGAATTATCCCTGCTAAGAGATTTTAAAGTATTGGGAAGGCTGGAAGATGAAATTTTGGAAATTATCTGCACAATATAGCCTTGTTAAAACTTAATTTTTTGGGGGGGGGGACAAATAAAAGGCACAAATATTTTAATTTTAGCTTTTTTGAGAAGATGGAATGTGTGTGTGACCCTTGATTCATTTGAGATTTGTGTGCATAATTTCTGAATTTAGATTGAAGTCCTACAGGAGGATAATTCACATACCAATACGTTTGGATTTGAGGTGGTTTTGCCCTTTGAATTGCTGATTTTGGGATTGATCAGGGTGGTTTTTAAATTTCTTTTGATTTTTGGTTGTGTGCTTCCATTTCAGTGCTGAGACTGAAGGTTACTCCCTGGCTCATGTGGAATTTAATGTTCCACAGAATGCCCTGTTCTTCTAATTCCAATTTTTACCTGATTTTTAATTGCCTTGAGAGGCTTGTTTATCTTACAGTGTAAACCACTCATTTTCAGGAAAACTTAGCAAGACCACAACCTGATGGAATAGAAGAAGAGAAGGAAATAAGGAGGGAAATAAGCCAGGAATATGTGGAAGAAACATGGAGAAATATCATCCAGATACAGTAAGTGATGAATTACCCAAAGCACCTTCTCATTTAGCTCTGAAATAGCCCAAACAGGCTTTTGAAATTTGTTTTTAATTTTTAAAGCTATGTTTTAAATTGAATACTTTTACTATTGTTGACACAGGTTTTCTAGTGTATTTGTTAACACTGGATTGTTGCATTTCAGGCGTTTTTGATTATGTGCTGTTGCTGAAATATATTTTAAATACCACAGGTGCTCTTCCTTTTTGATTGTTGCTGTTTGTCCCAGGGAAAAGTATCCTCAAATTGTCCTCCTGGAAGTGAAAAGTTATTAAACAGCACTTTAGCTTATCAAGAATTTTTTAAATAGATATGGAAAGAACTTGTTTTATTCCATTCCTAGCAAATCTTTGCTCTTTTCCTCCCCCAGTTTGCAAACCATTCTGGGGCTGCCCTCGTTGGAGGAGGTTCTGCAGCCAGCCCAGATCATCCCTGAGTTTGTCATGTACAACATGAGCAACACCAGCAAACACGGCGTGGTGATCCTGCAGGACAAAGCAGGTGAGGTTTATTTCCCTGGTTTTGCTTCAAAATTCTTTATATATAATAATGAATCTATTTCACAGTCTGTTGGTTACACTTGTTTTCCCAAACCACAGCACAGCTCAGGGACCTTAAATCCAATCCCATTGCACCTCCTGCCATGCCAGGGACACCTTCCCCTATCCCAGGTTGTTCCAACCTGGCCTTGGACATTGCCAGGGATCCAGGGAATTCTCTGGGAATTCCATCCCAGCCCCTCCCCACCCTCCCAGGGAACAATTCCTTCCCAGTATCCCATCTAACCCTGTCCACCTTCAGCTTAAAGCCCTTCCCCTTTATCCTATTAAAATTACATGTGTAGCACTGTTTTAAAATCAGTTTGAAATTTAATCTTTTGTGCTTTAAGTGTTTTTTAGTACATTTGAGCCATTCTTAGTTATTAATTATTTGGGCTCATGTTTAAATGATGCCCTTATTTGTTTATATTTCAGAAGACCTCCCTCACTGGGTGCTGTCAGCCATGAAGTGCTTGGCCTACTGTAAGTCACTGAAGAGCTTTTTAAAGTTCCAGAAACCTCTTTTGAGAGTTGAAAGTGAAATATTTGTGTGTGTGAAATCAGTTGTGATGTTTCAATTTGGAAATTGGGCAAACTACTTCTAATGCAGCTTTTCAGGAGTGAATGGGACTCTCCTTTTCCAGTCCCTGGCTTTGAGCTGCACCAAAACATTTCCTACATTTTACATTAAACTGGGGTGATCAGTTTTCTTTGGTTTTTAACAGTTAACTATAAATTAATTAGATGAGTGCCTCTCAATTGAAACCAGAGATAATGAGCTCTTTTTCCATGTGCTGAGTTTCCTTTTACTCAAGGAGCTTGAACTCCCTGTGGGAGAACTGAGATCACTGTGCCTTGGAAATGAAGGAATATATTAAGAGTTGGTAATTATTTTGCTGAGGAACCTACAAAGACCATAGATTAATTTTTCTTTATTAATTTTTTTTGTGTGGAGCAGAACTGAGCACAACTCCTTGGCAGCTGCCTGGAATTTCTAACACTATTTTTGCTTATAAATTGTGCCAAATACAACATTTGTGGATTGCTGACATGATTCTTTGCTTGTGAAGCAAGAATAAACTTAGGCTGGTTTTCGAAAATTTCTTCTATAATGGATTTTTTTTTTTTAGTGTGAATTTCCTTTCTTCCCCTCCTTTCAGGGCCCAGGAACAATGACATGAGCCAAGGCACCTACAGTGGGTTTGAGCGGGACGTGTTCAGAACAGTTGCTGATTATTTTCTCAGTCTTCCTGAGCCATTGCTTACTTTTGAATTCTATGAACTCTTTGTTAATATCTTAGGTATGTATGAATTTAGAAACAATCAGGGAAGCTGTGAGCTTAGATCAGCTGGGAGACAAATGTGTGATTCAAAGCTGAGCTTGGCCCCCTGATCTGTGTGGGAGCTTCAATCTGAGGAGGATCATCACTGCTCCATTCTGTATTGGTGTTAATTAAAATATAGCTCTGTCTCATGATTTCCTGTTTAAATTGCTGTTTCAGCTCACATTCTAAATATTCAATAACAATAACTTTAAAAAATGTGCTTGTTCTGCCTGTTCCTCACTATTGCAGTGTTGCCTGTCTTTATTCTTGCATGTTGGTTGCAATTACCTTGTTAAATTGCTTTGGGACTGAACTAAAGTCTTCTTAATTAATATCTTAATTAATATCTTAGCTTTGTTGTCTCTCTGGCCAGACAGCAGCTCTCTAAACTGGTTCATTTTCATGCCACTTGCATCTTTAACATCTCTTTCATTTCCTGATAGTTATGTGTGGCTACATCCCAATTCCAGATCTGGGCAGTGGAAAACATTCTGTCCGAGAGGAGAAACGTGACCCTCAGCCTTCAAAAACTCTGCACTTGAACTCTTTCAAGTCCACTGAGTGTCTCCTCCTAAGTCTGCTCCCCAAAGAGCCTGACAAGAAGAAAGGTGAAGCTTTCAGGAGGTTTTCCATGAAAGAGCCAAGTGCCCAAAAGCAACATGGAAAGAAATGGCAGCAGCACAAACTGACTCGTCAGCAAGGGAGTGCTGGGAACCTGATAGGAGGGAGCTGCCAGAATCTTGCAGGCTTCAGGAATGAGCAGGATCCACCTGGAGCATTTAGGACAAGGTGTTACTCCTTGGAAAGAATCGGAGCTGCTACACGTGTGTGTAATAAAGGAGGATCTGACTCCCTCAGGGGAGGTGGTGTGAACATCATCACGAGAAGTGGAAAACTTCTGGAGGAGCACAAAGTGAATTCAGCGGTGGAGCTGGGCTGGGATAACTCAGGTCAATCCCAGAGCTGTGGCATCAGGAGAGCGTCTGCTGCAGCTCTGCAGGATGAGGAGCTGTGGGATGGCAGCCATGGATCAGAGGGAATGCACAGCTCTCTGAGCCTGCTGGGCAAGAGGAGCTCCAGGAGCTGCAGTGCCATCAACAGACCCATTGCTGAGATCACAGTCAGACCAAGGCCTCAGCCCTGGGGGCAAGGAAAGCTCTCTGTGGCCATCAGGACTGAGGGCTCTGCCATCACCACCACAAAGAGACTCTGCAGGAGCAGCACAGAACTGTCAGAATGCTCTGTCCCCCCTTCCCCTTGTGTGCTGGCCAGCACAAGTAAGGGCTTTCTGCAGCATGTTGTACTGCCTTGTTGTGTGGCCTCACTAATCCCTGCTTCCCTCACCTCTGCCACTGCTGCTAGGCTTGTGGATAGACACAGAACGTGGATTTGTGGGGTTTTTTAAAAAAATCTGCCTGCTAAGTTGTTTAAAGTGCTGTAGCTCTGCTAACAAATAGTAGTGTGTAGTATCTTTGGAGTATGAGCTTGATGTGTCAGTAATTGGCTTTTCTGCTCAGGTGAGTGATGAAGGAGGCAGGGAATCTACATACCTGCCTGTTGGAGGAGATGTCTTTTTCTGCTCTTTAAAGCATTACTTTCCAAAAATGCTTCTGGGAATATTTAGTGTCATTCCTTAATTGTATTATGGTCCTAATTGCACCATAATGAAGGAAGCTGAAGATGATCAGATGAACAAAGGTCTTTATATTCTCTGCTGTGTTACAGCTGATTTCTCTGAAACATAAATAACCACATTGGAAAATCAGAAATTTGTGGTACTGAGGTAAAAATATACCAGAAGTTGGTTCAAATCTTAATGAGAGCTGACTTTGCAATTATCTTGTAGATCTCCTGCAGCCTCACCTAGAAAGGATTGCAGTGGAAGCTCTGCAGATCTGCTGTTTGCTGCTTCCACCCCCAAATCGCAGGAAGCTGCAGCTGCTGATGAGGATGATGGCCAGGATGAGTGGCAATGTGGATATGCCAAGGCTGCACGATGCCATGGGCACCAGGTCCTTGGTAAGAGAAGGGAAATCACTTCTTGAAAAAATGCAGATGATTCCTCAGTCTGATTTCTCACCCCGCTGCCATTTGGAATCCCAGAATCCCAGGCTGGTTTGGGATGGGAGGGACCTTAAAGCTCATCTTGTTCCAGTTTAAACCTGGCTCTTGGTGGGCATTGGGGCTGGGTTAGGTTGGTCCTGCAGGTTTCTAATCACATCATTTGGCTCAAGATGACTGATTGAAGATTTAGGTTTAGATTAGAAGTAGGAAGAAATTCTTTATTCAGAGGGTGGAATCCCTGGCAGTGTCCAAGGCCAGGCTGGACAGGGCTTGGAGTAGCCTGGGATAGTGGAAGGAGTCTCTGCCCCAACCCAAACAATTCCAAGATTCTATTCTACAATTCTTCAAAGATATCATTTTTCTATAGGTTAAGACTTTTTCTATTATTACCTCTGTAGAATGTGTATTTTTCATTGAAAGTGCTGCTCAATGCAAAAAAATTAATTCAGATGAGGGAAGACCTGTGGCTTTTCCTTGTGTGACCATACTTGGAAGTTGATATTGGAGGATTTTGCCACTGTAGAGTGGAGAGAAGGCCAATCAATCCCACAGCTCTGTGCACTGAGGCTGTGCTGAACTTTTCCAGCTGATCCAGACGTTTTCCCGCTGTGTCCTGCGCTGTGCACAGGAGGTAGACCTGGATGAGCTGCTTTCCACACGCTTGGTTTCCTTCCTGATGGACCATCAGCAGGAAATATTCCAAGTCCCAACTTACCTGCAGGTTGCAGTGAGGGATCACCTCGAGTACCTGAAGATGGCTCAGGTTGGTGCCAGGAGAACAGTTTAAATTTATTTGTTAATTGTTGCTTCTGAAGGTGGGAAAATGCAAATAAACCCAGAATATTTTGAATGTGTAGGTATTAATTGTGTTACAATGTTTTGCAGCATTGTGTCAGTGGGTGTTTATTAGGTACTTACTCAAACAGTGCAGAATCAGTTGAGTACATGCAGAGCCCTTTTTTCTTTCAGTGTAAACAGCAAAAAGAAGAAATTTGTGCCATCTTGCCAACGTATTCCTACTGCAAACAAATCACTCCTCAGGAGTTCGAAGAACAAAAGGTCTCCACCTCGCAGGCTGCAGTGGCAGAGCTCTTGGAGAACATCATCAAGGATAAAAATCTCTCTGTGAAGGACAAAAAGAAAAAGTTAAAACAGGTGAGTGTATTTCAGCTGCTTGTGCAATGGTTTTTGTGAGGGAAGAGCTCAGTCACCAGAGCCTGGGGCAGGAGAGGAGCAGAATGTGCTAAGAAAAAATGCTTAGGATCAAGAGCTGTTGAGTGCTTTGAGCTGTTGAGTGCTTTGTGTGCTCAGCTTGGGATTTTAATGACAATTTCTAATGCTGCATCCTATGGAGCCAGGCTGGGAGAGCTGGGAGTGCTCAGCTGGAGAGGAGAAGGATCCAGGGAGAGCTCAGAGCTCCTGGCAGGGCCTAAAGGGGCTGCAGGAGAGCTGCAGAGGGACTGGGGACAAGGGATGGAGGGACAGGACAAGAGGTGATGGTTTTAATCTGAAAGAGGGCAGGGATGGATGGGATCTTGAGAAGGAATTGTTCCCTGGGAGGGTTTGAGGCCCTGGCACAGGATGCCCAGAGAAGCTGTGGCTGCCCCTGGATCCCTGGAATGTCCAAGGCCAGGCTGGACAGGATTGGAGCAGTCTGGGACAGTGGAAGGTGTCCCTGCCATGGCAGGGGTGGCACTGGATGAGCTTTAAGGTCCCCTCCAACCCAAACCATTCCGTGATACTCCGGATTTGACTCTGGCAGCAGTGTTGTTCAAAGAATGGTGTAAAACCAGTGTCAAATTATTCTGAGATCCTGCTCTCCATCAGGTGATTCCTGATGGAATTACAGCCTGGATTCCTGTGGTGCACTGGCCATCCAAGGCACCATTAACATGCCAGAGGTGGGCTTAAAATCAATAGGTGTTAAAACCAATAAGTTTTTTGGTTTTAAGAGACCAAATTCTCTCTGCTCACATTCCTGACACATTCTTGTGATAGCCTTGGCTTTGTGTTTTGTAACATTTACAGTGCTCAAGATTATCTTGCACTTCTCTGGCCTACCAACATCTTGCCTAATAGTAAGGCTAAAACACAACACTTCTGACAGGATTTAATCCTGGAGGGTTTTTCTTTCCTTTGGCAAGTGTTTCTGCCCAATGGAATAGTTTTGTACTTGTCCTGGAATCTCCTAAGCAAGTCTTGTGACTCCCATTTGAACAAGCAGCTTTTCAGGGCAGGCATACTTGGCTTTGGTGCCCCTCCTGCAGCTCTGACTTCCATGTGTGTTGTAGAGACTTTCTGGGCCTCTAAAAGTGAGCCTGGTTTGCCTCAAGACCATGAGAACTCCCTGAATGTAAAGAATAATAATTCCAGTTGAGTAAAACTTGGAGTAATTGTGAGCAGGAGAAAGGGGAGGAAGGAAATAGAGGCCCAAAAGTGATCTGAGGACTGGAGATGCTTCAGCAGTGCCAGCACAGGGATGCTGGACACACGCTTCTTGATACAGAAAATTTGGGAATTTCTGGGAACAGCCAAATTCATGGTACTTTCTAAAGGGTTAGGTCCCAATTGTGTCAACAGCAGAATTTACAAAGGTTGAATCCATTAGTGGAAAGGTTTAGCTGATGTTCATATATATTTACAGTTTTTTATCCCTTCTTGAGGCCTTGCATGGGAAACAGACAAAATGTCCAAATCACATCTCTGATTTCAGATATTTTCATGGAATCAGCAGTAAGCTTTCCTGGGAGAACCCTTCCAAAACAGCTGAATCTTGACTCCCTGTTGGGTAAAATACATTTATCCTAGGAATTCCTGAAAGGCAGCTCTCCAGGCACAACAGGCATGGAGTGTGGAAAAAAACCTAGATTTTTTGGTGGGATCTGGGATTTTCTTGTAAGTGCTGCTTGTGTGTGTTGCAGTTCCAGAAGGAATATCCCCAGATCTACAGGAGCAGATTCCCAACGACAGAGACAGAAGCACTGCTCCTGGAGAACAAACCCACCATCAAACAGCCCATGCTGAGCCTCAGGAAACCCAAATTTCGGAGCCTCAGGTATTGATTTCACCACACCTGAGCCATTGGCTCTCTGCTGGAAGTCTGAGGGATTCACCAAAGGAATTGCTGCAGGTGTTGGGTAGTCACTGTCCTGGAGAAGAAAATGTTTACATGGACACTGTGCTGGAAGGTGCCAAAATACTTTTTTTTTTTTTGGTGCAGATGCTTTGGAATAACCTTTAAGAGAAAAAATATTTATCTGTTTACAAATTATTACGATATATTGGAGTAGGAAAATGTGAAAATACACATAAAGCTGTTGTTAACCAAAAATTTATATAAGTTTTTTTAACAGGAAACTAATGACCTGCCTCTTGTTATAGCCTTTTAATGTCTGGTCAGGAATTTGTGCCATTTATTGTAGTTTTTAAATGTCTGTGTGTTGTGACTAAGTGCCTTTTCTATTCTCAAAATATTTGTCTTTAACAAAGGGACTTCTATGAGTTCAGGATGAGGAGAGCCAGTTTACCATAAATAAAAGATTATCTCACTCCATAAAATGCTTCTGTTCATATCATCTGTAAAAGCCTCCTCAGCTTTTTGATATTTATTTATATTAAAAGACTTGAAGTATATTTCTGACATTTTGGTGGAAAATTCATTTTGGATGTGTTGGTGTGATTCTCAAAACAGGAGTGATGGATGATCCACGAAGTGAGAACAGTGGAACCAGAATACACTAAATTTCCCTGGTTTTCTTCCAGAGTTAGGGATTTGCTTATTAATTCTGATAAGACGAAGGTTCCCCCACAGGAGTATAAATCTGCAGGGGTATTTCTGGGAAAGAGTAATTAATAATAATTCATCTGCTGCATGGCTCTGAGGTTTCAGACTGGTTTGGGTTGGGAGGAGCAGGGCTTCCCCCCCGTCCCAGGGAACAATTCCTTGGTACATCTGTGACCTGAGCCTGGCAGTCCTCTCCGTAAAAGTATCATTTTGCTCCTTCTTTTTAAAATGATTTTGTAACTGGGAAACCCAAATTAGCTTCATTTTACCCTGTTAATTAATACCTTAATGTCCTGTAGGTAATTTTACACTTTCAGGGCAGGGGGTAGATGAACATCTACCCTGGAACATCTATAATCAACTCCCTCCACCACTTCAGCACCTGCCTGAACTTGTTTCCAATGCTTCCCAACCCCTTCCATGTTGCATAAATGCTTTGTTTATGTAGTGTTCCAGTTAAGTAACTTATTAGGTGAGAAGCTCACATTTCCCAGGATTTGGCTTCCAAAGGCCTGCCCTCATTATTCCCACTGCTTGATCCAGGTTATTTAATGTTCCCTTCTAAGGTTTTCACAGAACTTAACAACAATGGGAATAAATAGACAAATGGGCTGAATGTGGGACAATTCAAACATTCCAAATCAATGATGCTGGTGAGGATTCTGCACTGGGAACTTGGGCTGGTCACCCCATAGGAGGTGCCTGGTCAGAAAAAGAAGGACAGGGACATTTTGGGATCTCTGCCTGGAAGAGGATAGGACCAGGGAAGATGTTGTCACCATGGAAATGCAGAATTTTTGTGACATTAAACATTAAGATGTTGTTTTGAGCTCTTATTCTGTGATTAATTAAAAATCTCCCTGTGATTTGCACTGCTCAGAGGCCTTGAGTTTGCACTGAAGTTTATATGGAATTTATTTCCAGGAGCCTTCCATGGAGAAATTACAATATATTATGGTTATTTAGTACAAAGGGTTAATGAGAGCCCTCAGTCAAGGGCTCAGTGCAGGATCTTGCTTTTCTGTGAGAAGCCTTAAATGAACTTTTGTCCAAGTGGAAAACACTGCCTTGAAAGAGGGAGCAAACAAACAAAACCAGGGAAAGAAGCCAACCCTCACGTGCTGGTTGTAGCAGCAGATGGAACAGGGGGATATTTCATGTCTCTTTTTGTTCCTTCACCCCAGTTTAGATCCCTGGAGATGTTCCTGTCTGGATGGGAGGAGCATCCAAAGGTACATGTGATAGGAAACACCTTCATGCCCTGCCCTGGGAGGGGACAGCAGGAACTCAGATCTGGTTCATCTATGAAGTTGCTCTTCACAGCACTGTTGTTTTCATAAATGTGGATTCTCACTACAGGTGATTCCTGAGCCTGGAGGAGACTGTGGGGAAACCTCACCAGGCTGCAGCGATGATCCCTGTGAGCAGAGACAGGACCCAGGGAACAGCAGGAGCTGTGCCAGGGCAGCTCAGGCTGGAGATCAGGAAAGGCTCTTCCCCCAGAGGGTGCTGGCACTGCCAGGCTCCCCAGGGAATGGGCACAGCCTGAGGCTGCCAGGGATGCCCAGTTTGGGATGTTGGGGTGTCTGTGCAGGGCCAGGAGTTGGGTCAATGATCCCTGTGGCTCCTTCCAGCTCAGGAGATTCCTTGATGTTTGTCACTGGCATTTTCTTGTCTCTTGGTGTCTCTGGTGTCACACCATTCCTGGGTGAGGCTCTGGAGGAGCCAGGATGGTCCCTGCAGAGCTGAGTGCCAGTGCCAGCTCCCGGCATGGCTCCAGCATGCTCCGTTTCACTCCTCCCTGCGTTTTTTTTCTTTGTAATCACTTCTGCTTGGGAAGAATTTAGGTCTCAGAAAAACAGTGAAAGCCCCTTTTTGTGTGAACAGCAGGACAAAAGCTCCCAAAGCCCAGGGAGGATTTTGGTGCTGAAAGCCGGCTCTGTTCCCGGGGTGCTCTCATTGGTGGGGGCTGTTTTGGGATGGGGCTGCCCTGGGCAGGGCTCAGCACCCCATAAATACCCAGCAGAGCTCTGGATCTGTGCTTGGCTGCCTGAGAGTCAGGCTCTTCTTCGGGGGAGGATGTACAGCCAGTGAGTATTCCTGAAGTTCCTCTATATGGAGCATGGGCTGGGGCTGGGGGGCAGCAGGGTTGGGAGGGGAGGAGGATGACAGGGAGGTCTCCATGTGCCCATGTTGGCACATCCCATGCCAAGGTGTGGTTCTGCTCTGGAGGAACAGGCTCACGTCCATGTTCCAGAGGATCAACCAGAATTTGAAGTAGAATCATGGAATCCTGGAATGGTTTGGGTTGGGAGGGCCCTTAAGTCCATCCCATTCCAACCCCTGCCATGAGCAGGGACACCTTCCACTATCCCAGGTTGGTCCAAGCTCTGTTCAGCCTGGCCTTGGATACCTCCAGGGACAGCCACAGCTTCTCTGGGCGGAGTTCACCAGCCTGTGCCTGCTGTGTCTTCATGGGTTTTGCAGTAGATAAAATTGGAGCCCAACAGATAAATCTTTGCTTAAAAAAAGAAAAAAGGCAAAAAAAAACTTTTTCAAGAGCTGGGAGATACAAGCTGGATTTTGCTTCCTGATGATTCAGATATCCTGGATTTGTTGGGCTGCACTATGGGCTGTCCCCTCAGTGTCCCTGTCCCTCATGCTCAGGACAGTTTGGAGCCCCAGAGCCTTTCCCCACACGAGGCTGGTGCTTCTCCCTGCTCAAGTTCCTTGCTTGAGCCCATCCAGAAAGATCCATCCTTCCCTGGGAGATGTTCATAGCTCTGCCCCTGCTCTGGGCTCACCCAGCTCTGTCCCTTTCAGGGTGGAGCATCCTGCTGGAGGCTACAAGAAGCTGTTTGAGACAGTGGAGGAGCTGTCCTCTCCAGTGACTGCCCATGTCACAGGTCAGTCTGGGGCTCTCATCTCCTCCTGCTCTTTGTTCCTGCAGCTCAGGGGCTTTACAGAGAGATGTGAAGGAGCTCAGGACTGGTGATTTGGGGTAGAGAAAGGTCAGATTGGGTAGGGAACTCATTAGACATTTCACTACTGAGTGTCTTGGTCCACAGCAGGTGAGGAGGTGAGGAAAAGGGAGTTTAAAGAGCTTGTGTGTGTTTAAACACCAAGTTTGATAAATCAAAAAAATGAGTTGGAAGTTTCATTCTTTTTGCTGTCACAATAAAGCTTCCTCGGTCTGATTTGCCTTGCACATCCCAACGCTGCCTCTCCCACAGGCAGGATTCCCACCTGGCTGCGCGGGAGCCTCCTGAGGTGTGGGCCTGGCTTGTTCGAGGTGGGCTCAGAGCCCTTCTACCACCTCTTCGATGGCCAGGCACTGCTCCACAAGTTTGACTTCAAGGAGGGGCATGTCACCTACCACCGAAGGTATGTGCCAGTTTTCCAAGGAAAAAGAATAAATAAGGAAGCTTTTGCTTGTCTGAAATGCTGGGGACAGGCTGTGCCTGTGGGAGACACCAGTTATGTTGAGTCCACGTGGTTAAGTGATACAACTAGAGCCAGCTCAAGATGCAATGTGAGGTTCTGTGGAGCTCCCAGAGCTCTCATCACAGGAATATTTGTATTTATTGCCCAGCCTGGTGTCACCTGTAAGTGACCTCCTTGTCCTGCCCTGTCAGGTTTGTCCGCACTGACGCCTACGTGAGAGCCATGACGGAGAAGAGGATCGTGATCACCGAGTTTGGCACCTATGCCTACCCAGACCCCTGCAAGAACATCTTCTCCAGGTACCTGGGGTTGTGCAGACATTGCTGGGATGTCCTTTGGAGTTTCTGCTTCCCAGGAGCCCCTGACTGCCTGTTGGTTTTCTCTGCTCAGGTTTTTCTCCTACTTCAAAGGTGTGGAGGTCACGGACAACGCCCTGGTGAATGTCTACCCTGTGGGTGAGGATTACTATGCCTGTACTGAGACCAACTTCATCACCAGGATCAACCCAGACACCCTGGAGACAATCAAGCAGGTGGGTCTGTCCTGGGCTGATAGAGGTGTGGAGGAGTAAAATTAAAATGGAAATCATGGAGTCACAGAATGGGATGGGTTGGGAGGAACCTCAAAGCCCATTCACTTCCATCCCTGCCATGGGCAGGGACACCTTCCACTGTTCCACGCTTCTCCAGCCTGGCCTTGGACACTTCCAGGGATCCAGGGGCAGCCACAGCTGCTCTAGGCACCCTGTGCCATGGCCTCCTCACCCTCACAGCCAGGAATTCCTTCCCAATATCCCATCCAACCCTGCCTTCCTGTCACTCCATTCCTTGTCCCAAGTCCCTCTCCAGCTCTTCTGGAGCCCCTTTAGGCACTGGAAGGGTCACCTCTAAGCTGTTCCTTGTCCAGGCTGAACAACCCCAGCCCTCAGACTATCCTCAAGTTCAGGTTAGAGTCTGCAGATCAGGGCTCAGCTGCAGTCTTGGAGAGGAAATTCCCACATCCCAAACAAGGATGTTTTGACTCACAACACCTTGCAGAGCTGGTGCCTTCCCACCTCCAGCCAGGGAAGCTCCTGACTCTGTCCATGCTGTTCTCCAGGTGGATCTCTGTAAATACGTGTCTGTCAATGGGGCAACTGCTCATCCCCACATTGAGAATGATGGGACAGTTTACAACATCGGCAATTGCTTTGGAAAAAACTTTGCCCTGGCCTACAACATCATCCGGATTCCTCCTCTGCAGGCAGGTCAGTCAGTCCCACCTCTGAGCCAGCTGGGAAACTCTTCCCTTATGAATCATTTCTTTATCCTTTAAATGAGCTTTGTCATTGAGTTAGGTTTTTTCTGTCTTCTTTAGATATTTTTTTAATGTTGCATTTAAAACACTTCCAGGTGGTTTCTATTCAAGGCAGAAACTTGCTGGGTAAATGCTGCAAGTAGACTAAGTGTGGGTGAGACCTCAATAACCTCTCCCCTGTCCCATTCCAGACAAGGAAGACCCCATCAACAAGTCGGAGGTGGTGGTGCAGTTCCCCTGCAGTGACAGGTTTAAGCCCTCCTATGTCCACAGGTAACATTCCATGGGGTCAGCAGGTCAGCTGGAACCAGGGACTTGCTCTCACATGTAATCAGCAATCAAAATTAGGTGATTTACCAAAATCAGGGTCATTTTGAGCGATGATCCATGTGCTTAAGATGAGCAACTCCATGGTTTTTGTCCAAACTGACCCCAGTGAGCCTGATGTGCTTCCCTGCCTTTCCCAACAGCTTTGGGCTGACCCCAAACTACATCGTGTTTGTGGAAACGCCAGTGAAAATCAACCTCCTCAAGTTCCTCTCCTCCTGGAGCCTTTGGGGTGCCAACTACATGGACTGCTTTGAGTCCAACGAGACCATGGGGGTAAGAGTGGAGTCATCCCAAACTGGGCTGGACTGGGCAGACCCATACTGGGAGCTCCAAGGTATTGGCTTCACCTTCATTTCCCTGAGCCTAAGCCCAGCTGCTGTGTGGTTTGCAGGTGTGGCTTCACGTGGCAGAGAAGAAGAAAGGCAGGCTCCTCAACCTCAAGTACCGCACCTCGGCCTTCAACCTCTTCCACCACATCAACACCTATGAGGACAATGGGTTCCTGATTGTGGATCTGTGCACCTGGAAGGGGTGAATTCAGGGGGCTCTGGGCATCACAGCTGCCCCTTGCACCACACACACCACTCCCTGCCCTGGCACATCCCTGTTAGGGCCTCTGGCACACCAACCCATCTGAACATTCACACATGGTGACATGTAGACTATACAGCATGGAACTCTCCAGAGGTGCAGGGAGTTTGACAGTGTTTTTCCAAAATCACTGTTTGACAGTGATTTTCCAAGAAAAATTTTTTTTTATCTTTTATTTACTTTTATCTTCAAGAAATGTTAGTGACTGCTGAAGGGTTGATGCTGTTCTGGCTCCTGGGGCTGCAATGAGCAGGGTGTGGGTGAGGTTTGAATGCTGCTCTTCATGTAAACACAGAAATGTGGCACTGAAATGAAGCTCAACCCTGTGTTGGCTGCATACCCAGGACACCCTGGGCTGAGGCAATCCTGGCACAAAATCATAGAATTCCAGACTGGTTTGAGCTGAAAGGGACCATAAATCTCATATTGTTCCACCCCCTGCCATGGGCAGGAACACCTTCTGCTATCCCAAGTTGCTCCAAGCCCCATCCCGTGCTTGTGTTGAACACCAGGAGCTCCTTGCAGGGGCTGTGGTGCACACAAAGCTCAGCTCTGCCAAGAAACTGGACTGTGATTTGTGTCACTCTGTTTGTCCAGAGAAGCTGTGGCTGCCCCTGGATCCCTGGCAGTGTCCAAGGCCAGACTGGACAGGACTTGGAGCAGCCTGGAACAGTGGAAGGTGTCCCTGCCCATGGCAGGGGTGGGACAAGATAAACTTTAAGATCCCTTCCAACTCAAACCATTCTATAACCCTACTGAATTTTAGGGGGAAAACACCTACACTTCGATGCCATTTGCAAAGGCCAGCTGTATTTCTCTCTGTGCTGCTGTTTTGTGCAGGTTTGAGTTTGTTTACAACTACCTGTACCTGGCCAACTTACGGGCCAACTGGGACGAGGTGAAGCGGCAGGCAGAGAAGGCTCCGCAGCCCGAGGCTCGCAGATACGTCCTGCCCCTGAGCATTGACAAGGTACCAGCACTGCTCCCTGCCAGGCCTCCTGGCCCCATCTACTTCAAATTCAATATTCTAATTAGAAAGAGGAACTTGAAGTATGGGTCTTCAGAGAAACTTTATATTTTTTTAGATTATTGACATTTTTCTAGTTTATTTATATGGCTGCCGAGGGAGGTTTTGGCTGCCCTGTCCCTGCAAGTGTCCAAGGCTGGGTTGGATGGAGCTCTGAGCAACCTGGTTTAGAGCAAGGTGTCCCTGCCCATGGCAAGGAAAATGAGATGAGCTTTAGTGTCCCTTCCAAACCCTTTGATGACTCCATACATTACTGTTTATAGCAGAGCCTGTGGGGCAGCAGTTAATCCCAGAGCTGCCTAGATTACACAAGGGAGCAGCCACAGCCTGAGCATGTGTGGTTAAATCCTCCTGCCCTCAGTGTGAGGTCCCTGGAGCTGCCAGCCTGGCACAGAGCTCTCTGGCTGGCAGCTGCTGGGTTCCCTTCCATGACCCTGCTCGTGGTGGCTGGCGGGTGGGCTGAGGGCTGCCGGGGAGGCTGGTCAGCTGAGCTGCTCATGGAGCTCATTGGGTTGTGGATGAAGTGAGAAGTGCAAACCCACGTGGCAGTGCTTAATGAAACCTCTGAATGCCTTCAGGAGGGAGGGAAGTTGTGTTTAGGCTGAGGAACAGGACAGTTCTTGCAGCACTGCCAAGAACACTGCAGCAGTCGCCTCCTGCCGCTCGCTGCAGCTCTGCCTTCCCTGTTCAGTACTATTTGCTACAGATTTGTGCATATAAATTAAAAACTTTCTCCCATGTCTTGGGTATTTCTCTTTGTCCCAGGCTGACACAGGGAAGAACCTGGTCACCTTGCCCTACACGACAGCCACAGCCACGCTGCGCAGTGACGAGACCATCTGGCTGGAGCCAGAGGTGATTTTCTCAGGGCCACGTCACGGTACAATGACACCCCAGCTCCCCCAGGTCACAGCAGCACAAGTGCTGGCTGCACACCGTGTGCCACTAATCCTCGGCATTTATATATTTATTTTTCCTTGTAGCCTTTGAATTCCCACAGATCAACTACAGGAAGTACTGTGGGAAGCCATACACGTACACCTACGGGCTGGGGCTGAACCACTTTGTCCCAGACAGGGTAACTATCAGCCAACGGGGCATGGCTTCAGTTTGGGGACAACAAAGAGCATTTCTGAGCTCTGGGCTTTTGGGTTTTCCCCACCTTTAGCTTTGCAAGCTGAACGTTAAAACCAAGGAGACCTGGGTGTGGCAGGAGCCGGATGCTTACCCGTCAGAGCCGATCTTCGTTTCTCACCCCGATGCACTGGAGGAAGATGATGGTAATGCTGGTGGGGTGGTGACATTGGGATTGGGATTAGGATTGGGAAAGGCTGTGTCAACTGCCACAGGTGGGCCAGGGTAGAGCCTGCAGGCAGTTCCTGGATGAGATGTTCTGAGTGCTAAGAGTGGTGGGGAGGAAACATGGGAAAATTAAAACAGGAACCATGGAATTTTTGGGAGAGACCTTAAAGCTCATCCTGTTCCACCCCCTGCCATGGGCAGGTACAGCTTCTACTCTCCCAGGTTGTTCCAAGCCCTCAACCTGGCCTGGGATGCCTCCAGGGCTGGGATAGCCACAGCTTCCCTGGGCAGCCAGTGCTGTGTCTCTCCCCATGTCCCTCAGCATGGATGGTCGCACAACACTCCCAGGATTTATGGTGTCCCAGGGCTGCTGTCACCATGCCCAGCCCAGGGCCAGACAGAGCCCACACCCAGCTGGGCCACACCCGCTGTGTTCTCACCTTGCAGGGGTGGTGCTGAGCATCGTGATCAGCCCGGGCTCAGGGCCCAAGCCTGCCTTCCTCCTCATCCTCAGCGCCAAAGACATGAGCGAGGTGGCCAGGGCCGAGGTGGAGGTGAACATTCCCGTGACATTCCATGGGCTCTTCAAGAGAGCGTGACCTCAGATGGCAACACCTGACCCGGGCTTCTTCCAGCTCCCAAAAGGAGCAGTGTCTCTTTACAGTTGACCCAAACTCCTTCCACAGCCCTTTGCATTTGTGGGGCTGCTTAACTCAGATCAAGCAGTTCAGTTATATTGATGATTCTTCAAAACGGTTAATCAGGTATTTTTTAAAAGCACCCTTCGGTACAATTTCCAGTTAAATCACAAGTTTGGGGCGGTGGAGAGGTTTTGTTTATACAAAATTAAACTTTGTAGCTGCAGCAGAGTGAAAGAGCAGAGAGTAACCTCAACACTTTTAGACGTGGTAACATTGTGTACAACAGGCTGGGCTCTGTTACATGGTTGACAATTTTTAGCCTATATTGAGGTTTATGGATTTAGACACCATCCTGGTCATTGCTGTAGTATCCTCAGAGCAATCCACGTGGAGCCTTTCCACAGCTGCTTTGGGAACCCCAAGTGGGTGGCAGGTAGAGTTTTGTTGTTCACTAAGGCTGCAAACTGCACACCTTCCCTTGTGTGTTTGCTCTTTTCCCTTTCTTTTGTCCAAATGCAGTTCCTTGGTTTCTGGATTTCATGTTAAAACATGAACATGAAAAAATCAAGCAATTGTTAGCCCTTGGGTTGACTTTGCTTCCTCAGAGTGCTACAGATGTTCAGCTTAATCCTTCTGTCTCTCAAAATAAACTTTCAGCTGATGTTAAACGAGGTTATGGTTGAAAATAAAAATTTTCCACAAGTAGATTTAAAACCTGAGATTCTTGTTTGTCCTCAATTTTTCAACATGTTTATTAATGGTATCAAAGAATTAGAAAATCTTTACACTCCAAATTCTGGCAGAGGGTGCTGGTTTGAGGGGGCTGCAGTTACATCCTGATGATGGGATAGCGACAGGGAGACACAGCCTGGGACTTCTGCTGCTCCATGATCTCCAAGCACTGAGCAATCACCTAATTGAAAACAAAAAGCAATATAAACAATGAACCTCAAACAAACAAAAAAAATCATTAGAACTCACTAGTTCTGCACTTATTTATTTGTTCCTTCTTTCTGTGAAACACTGAGCACGGTAAAATGAACAGATCAACTCTCATGTATTTTCATGTGTAGCTCATAAAGTGGGAATTTCAGGGCTCTAGGACTAAAAAAACTTCTTGGTGCTCTCCCATGATCAAAGTTTCCATGAAAATATTTACCATCCACATAGTTCCATAAATATGGACCATATTTAGAAGGGCTGTGTTGTGATTTAACCCCACATGAAACAAGGACAGATTGAGATCTTCAAGTAAACAAACTTCAGCAGTGCAAAGAACATTTTTATTGCTTATAAACAATCTAACAAGGAAAAATAAAAGAACAAAGGCAGCAGCTTTCAGAAAGAACCTAATGGAGGGAGGGATGTCTGCCAATCTCAAATCAATAAAAAGGCAGGGGGGCATCCCAAATGTACACAGCAAATTAAAAGCAGAAAGAGAAAATTGCTCAAAGCAACATCCTAGGATAAAAGGATGGAAACAAAAGGAATTCTGAAGGACCTGAACTTCAAAGAGTGAAGCTATGGGTGATTAAATGAAAAAAATAGATTCAGATGCAGAAGCAAATTCTAAAGTCAAAGACGAGGCTCAATGAGGAAATGCTGTCAAGTAACCAGAATTCAACAGAAACTTTTTGGATAATGGAGAAGGGACAGGATGAGAATTACAGAGAGAAATTCCATAGAGTGAGAAGTGGGAGCCCCAGGTCTGGAATCAGCATGTTGCCAACCTTGAGTGAGGCACAGGTTTATGTGTTCACCCTGTGGAGAATAAAATGTCCTGAAAGGAAAACCCACCTTCCTGGTGTCTTGAGGTAGAATGATCCCATCATCCCAGAGCCTGGAAGAGGAGTAAAAGGCACTGCTTTCTTCTTCTAGCCTGGAGAGGACAGAGCATTGAACTGGCTTAAAAGCACAATAAAAACAGCAGCGCAGTGGGAAAAAATTACAGATGAAACAGGCAAATACAGCCATGTGAAGAGAATAGGCAATACTGGTGCTAAAATTAATCAGAAAGCAGCAAATGACAGAGCTGACCATTCTGCACTAATGGGGAGATCCTTACACAAAGATATAGAATTACATGGAAATTTAAAATATTTTTTCAGTAGATTCATGTGTGCTTCATTAGTCTGGGGTGTGTTGCTCTGTAAGATGAAAGTAGGTAATTTAGCAATTAAATCCCTGTAAGGGTTTGTAATGAATGTCCTTACTTTGCCTTCAGCTGTTTTAGCTCCAATTCCTCTCTTGCACAGTCACTGTCCCAGGCTTGAAGCAATGTGGGGAAATGTCGTGAGTCCACAAGAGCAACTCTTGCATTGGGCCACAGGAACAGAAAGTTTGGACTGAATGATCTCCCACACTATGAGAGAAAAACAAAGAACAGAACAAACTCCCTGAGATGAATCACAAAAAGGTGTCTGTGGGATGAAACAGCCAAGGGCAAGGCAGAATGGAACACAGTTGGATTTGTAAAGCATGAATGACACAGGTCCTGTATCAGCACAGACACCCTGTGCTAGGAACCACCACCATCCCCACTGCCCTCAATATTGCTATTTTAGTATTTCAGTATTTATATTTTACTATTTTATATTTCATTTTCAATTCCAAGCACTTGCATGTTTAATTGTTCCATGTTTAATTTTCAGTAATCACATCTCATGCTGCATTTCTTCCTTAAAAATTAGTTCAGAGCTCAGGTTGCCCAGCTGTGTTTTAGAAATGCAGTGCAGTGACACTTGAGCAGTGTGACAGGTGTGTCCCCAAGCCCTGGCCTGATGCCACCCATACCATAATGTAGCTCTCACTCCCAAAACAGCCTCCAATGACAATGGTTATTTTGGGAACAGCAGCACAGGCAACTGCAGCCATCATGGCGGCCTGGGCCTTCAGCCTGTTGGAATGAGCCTCTGCCTGCAATGAAAACAGAGATTTTAGATCCTTTAAGACTTTATTCTAGATTCCCTCCACTCCCACCAAACTTGTATTTCTAATTTTTTTATTTGTTTACAATTCTGCAGAAACAGATCTGAGATCTAATGGAGGTTTTACTATCCCTAGCCCAGGGCAAAACCTACTGGGCTTTAATGCCTTCACTTTAAAAAGAGAAATGGCCAATTTTCTGGAGTGCAGAGTTATCAGAGGAATCAATAAGCTGTACTTCAATGTCAAAAACACTCCAAATTCCAAGTTTTCCAGCCTGCCTTGCCAACTGAACAGTATCATTCTATATTAGCATCCAGGCCTGCTTAAAATTCAAGAGAATGTTCTTAAATATTTCCATTAGCAGTGTCATTATGAAGCTTCATGGTCTAAACCATCAAGAGTGGTTAAAAATTAGTTTTTCTAATAGTTAATAATTTTTAGATTCTAAAAATTGGGAACAACAAGAACTAAGATTTGTTTGAAATATATTTTAATAACCATGCCATACCTGTGAGATGCTTGCTGGCCCTGCTGGCTGTGGAGCAGTGTTTTGGAGGAAGAGGATGGGAATTCCCCTCTGGCCACAGAGCTGCACAAAGTGGCTCCCCTTGAGAGCAGCATCGTGAGCCAGCTCCCCATTGCTGGCCACTATCCCCACCAAGTGCCTACAGAACAAACATGGACAGTTGGACTCCACGATCTGAGAGGTTTTTTCCAACCTTTACAATTCCATGATTCTCCCCTTTGAGCCCTAGAAATGATTGGAATAGTGTAAAACCTGCTGAGGACACAAAAGCTGCTCAGAAATGCATGTTCATCCATTTGGATAGGGAATGTTTCCAGCCATACCCTTCCACATGGCCAAATCCTGTTACTAATGTTGTTCCATAATTAGCCTTGAATTCCTGGAATCTGCTTCCATCCACCAGACGGCTCAGAATCTGCAAAGAAATATACAGACTTTACTACAGAAATTGAAGTGAAAATAGCATGGTTCTGCTAAAAGAAATGCTCTGTTCAAATGGTAGGAGTCCTGAGTTAACCAAGATGAGCAAAGAGGGTCTTTGGGTGACTTCCTAAATACTCAATATGCACAAAACATCCAATCTGGGTCTAGTTTCATTACCAACTCCAAAATTATTTTAGTTTTACAAAGCACACTTGCTCATGTGCGTAAAAATGTAAAAAAAGAAAATAACCAAACCCCAGTGTGTACAGTTTCAGATTTTGTGCACCAGAAATGCTTGGTTCATACGGCTCATGCTTTTTTCCAGCACAGTTAAAAGCTGCCTTCAAAGATTTCTACAGTCAATTCCCTTAAGTGTAGGAATTTACCACTGGAAAAGATACAGAATTCGCATCTTTGGAGATGAGATCTCGTGTAGAACACAATGAAAACAGCGTGGGCAGCTCTGCATGTCTCTGCTTCAGCATTAGTGTCTGTCCCAACCTCAAACAGGTTTATTTTGAACTGGGCTGTTTTTCAGTCAGTAATTTAATCATTTCTTTTACAAGACACAATCTTGAATACTTGAGAAGAAACAAAAAGGCAGGGAAAGAGAAAATTGGAGATTAAAGGGGTACATGTTGTCAAGGCAGCCAACACAGTGCAAGATAGCTGACATAAAGCATCTCAACAGTGCATGGAAACAGCTGGGCAGCACTGGCACCATCTGGGATTATTTTATCTCTAGCAGGATTTCAGGTTAAATATTTTCTATAATTTACACAACTGTTGCCATTCTGCTTTGTTGCAGGCTTAAGACAGGCTGGCAATGGATGAGGTAATAATTCAGACTAACACCTGGAGCTGAAGGATAGAGCAGAGAGAAGGAATAAAATCCCTATTCCCTTACCAGTTTGACAGGAAGGGTGCAGCCATAATCCAGTGGTGCCAAACCCAGGAGATCCTCAGAGCTGTACAAGGGACTGTCCTGCTCCATGTCCTCCTCTGGCACTGGGTCACAGTTTAAGGTGGAGACAACATTACGAATACACTCATAGGCCTCTTCTTCTGAGGCTGCAAAATGGTCACTGCAGCCACTGACCCTAGGAGAGAGAGACATTAATTAGTATTTAATTAATGAATTCTGAGAGAAAACCCAAATTCTAGGAAAAAAGCTGAGAGTCTTCAAATCCCCTCTGGAAATACTGTGTGATTTTGTTCTGTGTGAATGAGCTGAAAGCAATAGCTCAGTGGAATTTCTGTGCAATCCAATCCCAAATCAAATTCACAGGAAGGAGAAATTCTTCTCTGTGACTTTTGTGTTTACCTCTTGTTAAAGAACCACCTTGAAATTTATTTTCATGATGCTGTTGTTGCAGGCAATACCAAAAAGGGAAAAGAGGAAAGCAGACTTCAGGAATGATTTCAAAATAAGTGGTTGCAGCCAAGATACAGAGGCAGGAATGTATTTAATGTAGCATAGTTAGGTTAAATATGTGTATTCTGAAAAACACTTGGAAAAGAGGAGATAACATCCCTCTTCTATAGCTGCTCCCTGTGAGGCAAAGAGGAAATTATCTGCCTGAAGCTGTTCAAGAAATGTGTGGAACAATGGGGATCCAAATCCAACCTGTCCAGTCCCTGCCTCACCCCATAAATAACTTAATTTTACTTCCATTTGGCTGATTTAACCCAAACCCCTGAACCTGAGAAGGAAAACCAGCATGACCACAAGTTCCACTCTTAGCCCTGATCCAAAATGCCACATTCCTTTAAAGCTGAGCATGCCAAGTTCTCCCCTGTTTTTGAGATTATTCCACATACTGTGAGTGAAGCCTGGCTCCTCCAAGGTCCTCAGGAGAGACATCTTCCCCCGTGGCAGCTTTCACCAGGGGTGGCCCAGCAAGGAACAGTGTCCCAATTTTGTCTATGATCACGGATTCCTCAGCCATGGTGGGCACATAGGCACCTCCAGCCACACAGGAGCCACACACCACGGCCACCTGAGGGGACACAAACCACAGCAGTGCTGCTTTGGGGAGAGGAAAGGCAAAGCTAAAGCCCAGAGCTGTTTCAGTAATGCAGAAGGTGCTAAATCACAGTTTGGGGAACAAACTAGAGACAGAAATACCAGCAGGAGCAACGATTTACTACACCTTTACACCTTTCCTACACTCCCCATGCCACTGTACCTGGGGGATTCCCATGGCAGACATGATTGCCTCGTTGTAGAAAATCCTGCCACCATGCAGCTTGTCAGGAAACAGCTCTGACTGAGGGACAGGGAAAAGAAAAAGGGATTTTTAATATTAAGTACAAAAGCTTCCTCTTCACTCCATTCATTCCCACACACATCATAACTGACACTGGGAAGGTCCCCACTAATAATTACTCCTGAACCTTTCATATACAGCATTCATTATCCTATTCATTCCTTTTTACATTGTCAAATCCTTTATACATTGTCAAATCCCCCCAAAATACCCATGTGCTTTGAAAGCAGAGGTTAAGCTTTGGGATTTTTTGTGAAGCCAACTTATTCTACACAAACTGAGGCTGTAAATTGTGTAGAAGGGTTTCTACTTTATCTGTGAAATGCCTTCAACAGTTACTCTTTTTATTTAGTCTTGGATAAAATTCCATGTTAAAACTTTTCCTGTGTGCTTGCCTCAGTGCAGAGATTCTCTTCTGCAGTAAGAATTCTCTTTTTGCAGTAAGAATTCTCTTTTTGCAGTAAGAATTCTCTTTTTGCAGTGAGAATTTTAAGCTCCACTTTAAAAGGCCAGGGAGGTCAGTGCATCACTGGCACAAACAGCACAATAAAATACAGAAAACTTCATAGATTTTGAAGTGAAAATAGACACCTCACACTATGTACCCATTTATTAAAGACACAGGGGAGTCTTGAATCTCTGATTAGGTGGGAGATGCAAGATTGGCCCAAGTGATGCAATAAATACTGAAATTTGCTGCTCTGCAGAAGTCCAGCAGTACCTGCAGGGGTAGGAAGGCTCCCCCACTGTCCACGAGGTGCACAGACAGCAGCCTGTTCTCCATGGCAATTTCCTGGGCTCTTAATTGTTTCTTCACTCCAATGGGGTAAATTGTTCCTCCTTTCACAGTGGCATCACTTGCAATGAAGACACACCAGACCCCACAGATTTTGCCAATTCCTGGAAATGATACCAAAGATATTTACCAGGACTCTCTAAAACAACAGACAAAGCAAGGGAGGCATATTTTTTTCAAGAGTTTTTTCCAGTAATGTTATATCAAGAAGTTCCAAATTAAATTGAAAATACCACACAGGAAAGAAATCTAGCCCTCTTCTCTGGAATAACAATGATATTAAAAAAAACAACAATCTAAATTACAGAAGACGGAACCACAAATAAATTTACTTGCTCCTGACGACAATGCAACAGGAAAAAAATATAGTTTGACTCCCAACCCTTCAGATAAAAGGGAAGGCAATTGAAATTATCCCTATAAAAATAAAAAATCTAACAATCAGTGATGAAAACAAGGATTTCATACTGTTCTCCTGGTCACTTTTGAAATTGGAACCACTCTTCAAAATGCAACTTCATTGAAATTGGATGAAATTGAATTTCAGTGAATTTCAATGAAATTACATTTTGAAGAGTGGTTCCAGTTAAAACAATGTTTGCACAGAAAATGCAGTTGTCAATGATCTGAAAAACACTTCAAAATAAATGTCATGACTCCTCTTTCTCAGAGTAACTTTGTCCCCTCTCCTTTAAGAGGCAACAGCTGATTTGACACATCACCCTACATTTATTGAGACAAAAATCAGTAGCTGCTGAATAGAATAAATTACTAAATCTAGAAGAAATGAATGAACTTTAAAAGAAAGGTTTCTCCCAGATTTCCCATAATAATAATAATACAGCAGTGGCTGAACTCTTCCCTGTTGGGAATAAAAACCGGATAAAACTAGTGTGCACTTTTCCTAGGAAAGCCCTTAAGATACTAAAATATTCCATAAACCTTATTCCATGCATCTTTTTCCTTTCCCCAGCCAATATTCCTTTAGCCAGGCGTTACCCGTGAGGCAGCCGGCAGCAGGGACATCTCCGTAGGGCATGTCCAGCCCTGCCAGCGGGGACAGCTCCAGGAAATCCCCATGATCCAGGAGCAGCCTCAGGCGCTCCCGCACGAACAGCTTCTTGTTGCGCTGCGTGTGCCGCAGGATGGCGTTTTCCCCACCTCCTTTCTTCACCCTCTCGAGCAATTCCGAGTATCTGAGGGAATAAAACAAAGTTTCGGCTCATGGGAACAAAGCTGCGGGGTGTGGTAATGCGCTGGAGGGGAGGGATGGCTTCCAGAGGGACCCGGACAGGTAGAGAGGTGGGGCTGGAAGAACCTCAACACAGCCAAGTGCAGGTCCTGCCCCTGGGCCGGGAAAATCCCAAGGATGAACACAGGCTGGGGGAGAAGGGATGGAGAGGAGCCCTGGGAGGATTTGGGGGTGTTGGTGGGTGAAGCTCAACATGGCTCATCCAGAGGAGGTCATGGAGCTGCTCCAGGGCTGGAGCCCCTCTGGAGCCAGGCTGGGAGAGCTGGGAATGTTCACCTGGAGAGGAGAAGGATCCAGGGAGAGCTCAGAGCTCCTGCCAGGGCCTAAAGGAGCTCCAGGAGAGCTGCAGAGGGACTGGGGACAAGGGATGGAGGGACAGGACACAGGGAATGGCTTCCCACTGCCAGAGGGCAGGGATGGATGGGATCTTGGGAAGGAATTGTTCCTGGGAGGGTGGGAAAGCCCTGGCACAGGGTGCCCAGAGAAGCTGTGGGTGCCCCTGGATCCCTGGCAGTGTCCAAGGCCAGGTTGGACATTACAGCTTGGAGCAGCCTGGGACAGTGGAAGGTGTCCCTGCCCATGGCAGGGGTGGCACTGGATGGACTTTGAGGTCCCTTCCAATCCAAACCATTTTCCTTACAAGTTACCCTTTGGCAGATCGAACCTAAATATATCACACAGTTTTCACATAAATGGTATGACACTGAAGATAAACTCACATCTCCAGATTATTGTTTCTTATGAGGTACAACAAAAAGAAAATGTCTATTATTTAAAGCAAACACTTCACTTTTGTTATCCAGAAACTGTCTAATAAAGCCAATAATATAATACAAAATAACGAGGTTATCATAATGTGCCCATCCTAATTCAACACAAACCTCCATGTTCCAACTGTTCCAGGGAAGAATCCAGCCAAGGGCTTCCTCTGTCAGTTCCTGCAACAAGTTTATCTGACAAAAACCAGTAACTGGGAAGTAGAATAAATTACTAAATTTGGAAAATGCACTGAAAGCAGTGAACACTACAGTGTCACAGGGAGGAAGTGATTACCCAATGTTATTGTCAGGGCAGCACCATGTATAGATAAAAAACTCAATAAACTGTAAACAAATGTGGTATCTCAATTCTGGTCTTAAATAAGCCAAGTTCTTCCTTTATTTCAAACACATTTTCCCCCCAGATTTCCTTCTTTGACTGTAAATGCTGTGTGACACAGACTCACACAGCACTTTGTATGCGACTCTGTGATCTTAGTGTGGCTCCCTGCACGCTGCGGGAATTGAAAAAACCGTGGAGGAAAAAGCCAAAGATTTAATCATGTCCTCAACGCCACCACAGGAGGGCACAGTGTGTTCTTCTAAAGCTTTGCTTCCAGCTCGTGGATCACTCCCCTGAACAAAGGCCTTTGCAATTTTGCCACCTGATTTTTCAGGACAAACTCATAATAAAACACATTTTCCTGTTTTATCCGTAAATCATGACGGACAGCAGCACCCATCTCCTGCTCCGTCAGGAGTGTGTGAGTCACCATTTACGTCTTCACATGCAAAATGCGACATGAAACAAGTGTTATGAAGGTCTGGAAAAAGTATTTCTTGGCAATACCTGCAAAACAACACTTGGCACTATTTTAAATATAGTTTGCACCTCGATTTGGGTATTTCAGTCGACACTTCGCAGACTAGTTGTGTTGGAAGGAACCTTAAAACCCATTTTGTTCCATGGCAGGGACATATTCCACTGTCCTGGGTTGCTCCAAGTCCCATCCAAACTGGCCTTGGACACTTCCAGAGGCAGCCTCGTTGTTCCATGGGGCGAACATTTTCCCTACCTTAAAAGTTCCCAAACTGCCCATAAGTAACTCTCAAACCATCTTACGAGTAACACCACTTTTAAAACCCCACCAAAGTTTATTACCTTTTAATCACAGCCTCGCTGTTCCTTAAATTCCCTTCGAACACATGGCGGTACACGGCGGGGACACGTCCATCTAGGACTGGGAATGGTTTGGGATGCCACCTGGATTTGGGTTTATTACTTACAAATCGGTGGGGAGGCAAGTGCTGTGTCCTTCCCCAGCCCTGCCTGGGCAGCGGCAGTTCCCTATAACCCCTCTGGAGCAGGCGGGTCGGGAATTGTTCCCGATATTCCCTCTGGAACAGGCGGGTCGGGAATTGTTCTCGATATCCCCTCCGAAGCAGGTGGGTCAGGAGCTGCAGCGGCGCGGAGGACCCGGAGAGCCACATCGCCCCGAGAGCTGAGGGACAACGAGTGACAGCAATTAGAGTGGATCCCCTCGGCTGGGTGACAGTGTGGCCCCTTCTCCTCGGGAGGGGGTCGTGAGGGGACACCCTGACTCCATTCGGTCGTGTGGGGACACCGCCGGTCTCTGCCCAGCCGCGGGGGCCGTGAGGGGACAGCCCTGTTCCCGCCCTTTCGCGGTGAGGGGACAGCCCTGTTCCCGCCCTTTCGCGGTGAGGGGACAGCCCTGTTCCCGCTCCTTCGCGGGGTCGCGAGGGGACATCCTCTGATCCCGCTTTGCCGCGGGGGCCGTGAGGGGACAGCCCTGTTCCCGCGGGGGACATGAGGAGACGCCCTGACTCCAGTCCTGCCACGGGGGCCGTGAGGGGACACTGCCGGCTCCCGTCTTCCCGTGAGGGGACAGCACTGGTTCCCGCTCGCACACGGGGGTCGTGAGGAGACACTTTGACTGCAGTCAGACGTGAGGTGACACCCCGCTTCCCGTGAGGGCCGTGAGGGGACAGCACTGGTTTCCCTTCAGACACGGGGGTCGTGAGGAGACACTTTGACTCCAGTCGGACGTGAGGAGACGTCCCGCGGGGGCCCTGAGGGGACACCCCGGTGCCTGCCGTGCCACGGCGGCCGCGAGGGGACACTGCCGCTCCGCGCCGGGCCCAGCCGGGCCTGCGGAGTGCGGCGGGGCCAAGGCCGCCCGTGCCCGGGCAGGGAGCTCGGGCCGCTGCCCCTCCGCCGGAGCTCCCCGGGCCCCCAGCTCCGCTCCGCTCCCCGCCCGCCCCGCGCCCGCCGCGGCCCGGCTGGACGCCCCGCCAGCGCCCCGCGCTTACCCCGTCCGGTCCGGGCCCGCCTCTCGGGGCGGCTCTGCGGGGCGGCCCGCCCGCCGTGCCCTGTGCTCCCGGTGTCCTCTGCCCTCCGTGTGCTCTGCCCTCCGTGTCCTGTGCCCCTGGTGTCCTGTGCCTCTGGGTGTCCCGTGCCCCTGGTGTCCTGTGCCCCTGGAGTCCTCTGTCCCAGGTGCCCTGTGCCATTTTTGTCCTGGCCTTCCGATGTCCTGTGCACTCAGTGTCCTGTGCCCCTGATGTCCTCTGTCCCAGCCGTTCTGTGCCCTCGGTGTCCTGTGCCATTTGTGTCCTGTGCCCTCGGTGTCCTCTGCCCCGAGTGTCCTGTGCCATTTGTGTCCTCTGTTCCTGGTGACCCATGCCCCGAGTGCTCTGTGCCATGTATGTCCTGTTCCCTGTATGCCCTGTGCCCTGGGTGTCCTCTCTCAAATTACATTTATCATTAAAATATTAAAACCAATTGGATTTTTCTCCTTCCACACTTCATCCCATCCCTGGGCTGCTTCAGTTTGCTATTGTCAACCGTGGTACAACCTTCTAGAAATTACTGCATGTTGCCTTTCAGTGCCTTCATTAAAATGCATCCCTGCCAGAGAGTTCTTTATCCATGTTATACATATTAATAAGGCTGGGTATGATAATTAAGTTATGACTAATATGTTCATGAGTGAAAGTATCCAGCATGGGCTGGGATGTATAGGTAAATAAGTTACATGTGTTATTAAAAAATCTGGAGGGTAATTATTAAAATTTGCTGAGATATAATAATTTTAAAAAGTATTTTTTGTCACTTTACGCTTAGCACAGACAGAACATGGTGCTGTGCTCTTTTGTATCAAGAAACCCATCATGGAGCCAATGCATGAATTCAGCAGCTGCTGCTCCATTTGGGCTGCTTTGGGGCATTTGTGGGGATGGCTGCTGCTCATTTCAGTTCTTCCCTCCTTCCCTGGAGTAGCCAGAACTCTTTTCTCCCAACACTTTGAGAAACTTGCGAGGAGCTGAAGAGGAGACACAACTCACTGTGCAGCTTTACGGATCTTTTGCAAATCCTGTGGGATTTCATGTGAATTTTTGTGCTCTCTGTGGTGCAGGTGATAATGGGGAAGGGAGGAGTGCTGACAGAAATCCATGTGCAGCAGAATACATTTGAGGAGGTCTGAATTTCAGAGAGTTGGTGGCAGTGAAAACAGTACATGCTCAGCTTCCTGGAGGAGGAATTGAAGATACAAATACTTGGATATGTGTTTGAAGTGAGATTTGGGCTCCCTGCTGTTTCTGAGCTTTTTTTAAAGTTGACCCATATATTATTTCCCTAGATTCATATGATTTTTGAGTTCTCTGCTCTGTGAATGTATCAGTGTTCAATTATAATTTTCATGCTCCTTATTTCACTTTCCATAATTGTTAGGCTTCCGTAGGAGACATTATCTCTAAACCACTGGTGTCGCATAGCAATTCCATTATATGGTATTTTAATGTGCAGATTTTTAAAAATGCCTTTTGCAGTTAATTTCTTGGCTCATATTGTGGTGGCTTTGGCAATGCCGGGTTAACAGTTGGACTTGATGACCTCAAAGCTCTTTTCCGGCCTCAATGATTCTGTGATTCTTTTTTATTTTACAGATTTTCCAGTAGGTAGAATCAGTGTTCACAGGCAGAATTTTCTGTATGTAACAGAGGGGACTTTTACTCTGGCTTGAAAGAGTAATTTAATTTCATTCTCATGAAAGTTAAATGCTGTTTGCTCAGATTAAAGGATAAAGAAACACTCTTCCCATTTCAGTCCCCACATTTCTGAGTGCCTGTTTATCCCAGAGAGAAGGCAGCAGCCACCAGTTTGTACTGGGAGGCAGCGTGGGATAAATAACAAATCCTCTAATTAAGAGCCAACAGATCCTAATTGACTTATGTTAGTCCTCCAGCTGGGCTCAGCCTTCCTCTCCTGTCATGGCATGAGCATCCTTTATTGAATGGCACCCTGAGGTAGGAAAACCCAGCCCTCATGAGAGGCTGGAGCCCTGTGCAAGCGTTTGAAGTTGTTATTTTAAGAGCTTATTTTAGCCACTCCTGAGCTGAGCATTGAGAATATATAGAGCAGCATTTAGGGAAAGTGTTCATGTGGTGGTGGCTTCCTTTACCATGAGCTGCAGCTCTGCCAGCCAAGCTGAGCTGTGCCATTTAAGGAACACTGAAGCTCTGAGTGAAGTTTAAACTTAGAAACTTTGCTGGAGTGCACCGGATGCTGGGGGAAACCAGAACACACTTTTTGGATTGTCAGACCAAAGGCAGGAGGGTTCCCACAGAGCCCTCCTCCTTGTGGAGCTGCTGTTTCATATTTAGATTTTGTTTTTTAATACCCAAAGAGCTTTTAGTTGGGTTCTGACCGTGGTGGCCTGGAAATTGGGCTAAATTAAAGCAGGGGTTTTTTTTGTTTACTTAAAAGTGCTAACAGACTTGGACAGTCCTGCAGCATTTTTCAGGACTTACATCATTCTAAAATAGATCTGATTCAAAACAAATTTGATAAGAAAGTAATTCTCAGTTAATGTGTTTGCATCTATCCCAGAGGAGGAGCTGAGCCTGGCGGGTGTGCTGAGGGACACTCTGGATTTGATATGAAATATTAAGGAGTTTATTTTAATTGCTGGAAGATCCAAGAGAACATGAGGAGTTAAATGAAGTAGTTGGAAGATGGGAGATTAAATGCAGGAGAAGTTGGGAGCCTGATCCTCAGCAAGTAAATGCCATTTCCAGTGAGGGTATATCAGATGCTTCCAGTTTCGTATTTTGGGTGGTTTGAGGTTTTATGAATCCCCAGACAGAGAGCCAGGGATGTCTTCCCAAACTGTGCCAAAAGATGAGGGTGATCCATTGAGTCATGGAAGTTTTGTGCACATTTGCTCATTGCAGCAGTATTCCAACACCTCTAAAAATACATATTAGCATCAAACCCTGAGCCATAGTTCTTTTTCACTTCATTTAACATAGGATTACAGTACTTTTAACTCTAGTTTAGCCTTCTCTGCTTCTCATTCTGCTGCCACAAAGAGCTGACAAACCCACGAATAATTACATAATAACTCCAGTTGTGGAAACACAGCTGATTTGGAGAAGACAAACAATGTGTCCTTTTGCTTACATCACTGAAAAATGTGAGTCTCTGGTTTGCCTTACTCCTGCAAAAAATGCACAGAGCAAAAAGAGAAGAATTATCTTAAAGGAGCAGAGTTATCTTCTGGTTAAGGCATAATTAATAATGTGTACATAACTAATAGTGTGTACATAATTAATCGTGTGTACAATTCCCTGTTGCAGGGCCAGTCTCTCCTAAATTGCACTGATATGAACTGTAAAGAACAGAATTTTATTCTGAGAATGTAAATAACTGGTGGTGATACCCAAATCAGCAGAAAAATAACTTTCATGGGTCAAAACCTGCGCAGGTATCTGAAATCTCGGAGTGGTTGCTGCTGTACAGTTTGAATATGCAACAACTGTGTGAAGATCTGTTGCTCCCTCTGTTTTAAAGGCCTAACCAAGAGTCTTCTGAAGTAATCCAAAAGCTTTTTGCGGATGAGAGGAGCTGCAGATCCAGTTGCAAACTCCAGGAAAGTGCTGATGGATTTATTCCCCTGTGCAAAGCCCTGGCACTGAGCGCTGACACCAAAGCCTCAGCCTGTTTGGAGAGCCTTGACCATGGGTTTGTAAGGCCATTCCCAGCTAGTAATTGGTGACTGGATGTGGTCAGGGCAGGCAGATAAACACTTGGAGGAAGGGGGTGAATCACTGAGTAAATATCCTATCGATGCTGTAGGAGCTGCTGTTACTCACAGCACCTTTGGGGGGGATGTGACGTCGTTGTTTTCAGGAAAGTGTCACTTGAAAGAAGAATTGAGGTTAAATGTGTCCCAAATCTGCAGCTCCACACCTTCCTCATGCACCTCTTGTCTCCTTCAGGCCAGTCACCAGTTTAACATCCCCCTTTCTTGCTACACATCCCCTTGGAACTGAGCCCCATTCTGAGGTCACAGCAGAGAAGTTTCCATTCTGTAAATGCCAGAGGAGCTGCATCATTAAAAGCCCCCAAAGCAGATGGTCTGGGTTAAAGCAAAAAGGCATTTTTGCCAGTGGAACAGCATTATAGTGATTAGTGCAGCCTGTTGGCAGTTTCTGTCAGCAATTTTTGCAACCATGTAATATATAAAAGGATAAAAATACCATTTACTGTGATTTGCTCACCACAGAAAGAGGCCAGGGTGATAGAGTACCAAAACCAGGAAGAAAAGCCCTGCAACTAATTTTCTGTCCTGTCTTTTGCACTTTTCCAGGATCTTGGTGGATACAGTAAGTCTGCTTGAAGAGTCTTACCGTCCTCGTGGGTGCTGGGGCACCCTGTTAGCCAGCAGCCCCTGGGCAGCCTGGGCCATCCTGAATTAGGAGGATATTTAAGGTCCTTTCCAACCCAAGCCATTCCATGATCCTTCAGCTCATGGATCCATCAGCCTTGTTGGGAGCAAAGAGGAGCTGCAGCAGAGTGCTGGGTGCCAACTTTGTGTGCATTCAGGTAAAGAGTTTATTCATTTGTTCTTACAGTGTTGAGACTTAACTATTAAAAAGGCCTAATCAGCAGACAAATTAGATGTTTTATCACCCTGTTAAAAGATAAAAAACATGGAGTGATATATGATTCATATATTTATGTGTGCTGGAATGAATTCTCCAACTCCCTAGAGGTTTTTTTATTTGTAAGGAAAAAATCTTTGTTCAGAAGAAAGAAAAATCAACATTTATTTCAGTGTGGTCGAAATAAATTCCCTTTATGTTCTGTGTTCACCTAATGCACTATTTCCAGTCCTCAGCTCCCAAATGCTCCCAAATGCCCCAGCAAAGTCCTCAGCAAAGCTGGATTGTTTTGAAATCACAAAACACATTTTTGAAGACAAAACCCTAATTTCTGAGCTTTGAACTCCATGAAATTTGCCATGATTTGTAAAATATCTCTACCTTGAGTTGTAGTGCGAAGTTTCAGCAAAAAAAATTAATATTTACCATACAATAAAATCGCAGGCAAGACGCTGCAGTGATACCATAAAATCCTCCTCCAGTTGCTCCTTTCCTGATCCACTTGGCATGAAATGTTTTCTTGACTTCTACTTACTATTCTCATAAAAGCCACAGGGGGTTCTTCTCACTGCTACTTGTTTTGTCCAAGATCCAGTAATTGGTACCATGTGAATTCACATTTTGCAGTGACAGAAGTGGGGTTCCAAAAATCACTTCAGCCTCTCAGCCTCTGCAAACATCAAGGCTACAACCCTGCAGTCTCTAAGAATCCATGGATTTACACATCAAGTAGCTTATTTTACTCCTGCTGGTCACCCTTATGTGAATATTTACAGCTCAAATGGAATCATGATTAAAATTAATAGTTGTTAGAATTTTGTGAAAATTCTGTTGCCTCTTCAGGCTGGAATTGTGTCATCCTTGATCCTAAATATGTTACCAATAACTAAAATTATGATTAATATTGCATGTACTCCCTTGCAATATTAATAATAATTTTAGTTATTGGTAACATATTTAGCTACGTTTGGTGCACCAAAAATTATGTCTGTGGTATGAAACACTGAACAATTAATGATGCCAGGAGAAGAGTGAAAAATTGCAATCAGAGTCACAGCACCCTGGGAAGTGCTAAGCTACATTTTAAAGGATTGGTGGGAGGGTTTGAATTCTCCAGCCCCCCGTGGGTTACCTCTCCTCTCCAGGGTACTTGGATCATCTTCCCTCTGCTAGCCTTGGTTTAATTGAGCTGTGAGGGAGAAACATTTGCTCAAGGACTGCAGGCGCCGGCACTGCAGGGAGCCCTTCAGCTGGGCTGGGAGGGAGGGCTGGGATTTTTCAAACCCCTTCAGTCCAGCCCTGGATAAAACCTCCTCAGAAACTGGAACCCCTAAGGCACTGGAGAGATCTTTTGATTCCAAATCTCTTTGAGCTGGGCTCACTGACTGCAGCTCTCTGCCTCACTAGTGCATAAAAGAGGCCATCAAATTTCCTCTGGTCTGTCTGACTGGATCACAATGAGTTTGCTGTGAATTTTTCAGGGCAAAATTCAGAACTGTTTCCTATTTATAATTGCAACAGAAGCCAGTTGCTGTTTTCTTTCTGTTTATTACATTTATACTTATAACTGTAATTTGTAAATATTCTCAGAGTTACCATGCTACATTTCAGCATGAACATCTTCACAGAATCATGGAATAGAATTCTGGAATAGTTTAGGTTGGAAGGGAACTTAAAGCTCATCCAGTTCCATGGGCAGGGACACCTTCCATAGACCAGGTTGCTCCAAGCTCCATCCAACCTGGCCTTGAATAATCATGTAATTCCCTGAATAATTAGACTTAGAATTTCCATGCACATTTTCAAGTAGTCTTGAGATAGTCAGTCAGATCCCTGAGTGACTTTCCTAGTCTGGGATGAGTTTCTAGGAAATTTAACATCTCCAGAGCCTCCCCATTGCTCCTCCTACATTTGCTCTAATTTTTAAAAGCACATTGTAATTTGATATTTAATTATTGTCCAGCCTGGAAAGGAGGGAGCAAGGAAGGAGGGTTTGGGGTGGCTGGAGCAGCCACAGGGCTTCATTCCCTGGCACTTCCCTGTTCCTCCGGAGCCCACCGGTGGTACAAGGACAGCAGTGGGACAGAGGGAGGGCTCTGTGCCACGACCCACGGCCTCCCCTCCTTGCTCTCTGTACCACTTGTCCCCAGGAGCTCAAGGAATCAGCAGCTCTCCCCAGCGGAGCTCCGAATGCCAGCCCAGCTCATTGAGGCGCAGCGGGACCGCCGGGGATTAATTCGAGCGGGAATGCTGCGAATTCCTGCCTGCTCTTTCTTCCCCGGGCGCGGCTGGTGCTGGGGACACTGCCCGAGGGGAGCAGGGCTGGCAGCTCCCAGGACACCGATTGGCCTCACCGGCTCGCTCAGGTGCTGCTCCCTCTCTCCAGCCAAGCTCAGGATACCTCACTTTCCCAGCTTTTGTTATATTTTTTGGAATTGCCAAATTGTCGGAGGCAGAATGAGAATGGAGGTATTTTGGAATAAATGGAGGCATTTACGTCTCAGCATCAGGGCTGGGAGAATTCACTGACAGCCCATTCACCACTGGTGACACTGAATAGTTCTGCACAGTGTCTACTACAATTAATTAAACCTTTAACTCAGCACTAATCTTTAACCCAAACCTCTCATTTATACCGTATTTAATGAGTGCAAAAGAAACAGGAATAGCGAAATTCATTTATTTACAAACATTTTTAAAGCTTATGATACTTTGTTCTGAAGGCTTCATCTTCTGGCTCTTATCAATACCTCGCTCAGTCAACAGGAAGAAGGTAAACGAATTTTTGCAGTGGACATTCATCATCTTTAAAACAGAACTGTCATTGAAACAGACCCCTGCCAAGATAGGTACATTAAATGTATTTGAGATTCATGAAACATTCACAAGGAAAGAGATCTAATGAGCCCAAAGAGGTCTGTTAGACAAGGAGAAATCAGAGCTCTCCTGGACCATTTGCACCCTCAGCTGAGTTTCTGGGGTTGTTTTGACTTGCTGCTCCCTCCCTGAGTCTGAAAGCCTGTTCAGTTTTAATTCACCTGGTGCCAGTTCAAATTTGGAACAAGGTGGGAGGCTCAGGGTGAAGTTACAGAGATGGAGCAATCTGATCTGATAGATCCTTACTGAGGGAGGAACTGCTCCTCCTCCTCCATGCATTCCTGAAGCTTATCATGTGTTCTAATGCTTGTTGGGCCCCTCCAGCTGCAAACCAAGCAGAAAACACAGTTTTTATCTGGCACAGCTGAGAGCTCCTTGGCAGATAGGGAATTTTATCAGCTCACCGAAAAGTTTGATGAGTGCTATCCTCGGAATAAAAGAGTGGAAGCAGAACCACACCGGAGTACAGTGAAGCCCCAGGCACAGGAGCCTGCAGGGCTTTCCAGATACCTCTGCTCCTGGAACAAGGAATTCAGGACAGGCACCAATCCCTTCTGTGAGCCTTCCTGGACTGAGAAAGCTCCTGGTGCAATTGGTATTCTCCAGGGGTGGTTCCCACCCAGTGCAAAACCAGCTGGTTTTGATTGCAAAAAAGAAAAAAATATCCTATTGATTGCAGGATATTTTGTTTGTGCTCCTCAATCCCTCTGCCCTCAGGAAAGGGAGCTGAGCACACCAGAGCTGGGACATCCATGTGGCCTCAGGCATCAAACAGTGCTGAGCAGGGAAAATGCTCTCAGCTGCCACAACCTTTACAGAAAAAGAGGAGGGAAAAAAGCTAAGTACGTGTTGCCTGTTGAACAAAGCAGGGATCTATGAGAGATCTCCCAAACCCTTCCAAAACAGCCCCACAAGTGCCAAGGGCTGAGAGGGGTGATAGGACAGCCCCTGACTGCAGCCTGCCTGAGCAGCCAAACCAACCTGCTCTGCATCTTTTCCACCATTCCTTATCAAAACACTGCCCTGATACAGGGAGGCTCTTACAAAACATAATAAAGCCTGCTGCTGCCAAGGAATGATTGCTGCTAGCATTTATTTTTCCACAATTATTTTCAGGGTTGTCCTTTCGAGGCAGACCAGATCAAGGAGTGGTGCGTGCAGTACCTCATCCCAGGATAAATCCAGGGAGGCTCTATGACTCAGGAATGACTCACAGCTCCTCCTCTGTTCCTTCCAGACTCTTGGGGGTGTGCTAATTTATTGTCAGTCTGTATCTGCAGTCAATTATTCCCCCCAGCTCAGCTCTCCTGTGCAGATGGAATTCAGGCACGTTCTGCTCATTCCTCACCTCTCCAGAAGGATAAACAGGTGAGCAGACAGTCTCACCTTCACTCTGGTATCCGGAGAAATGGGGGAGGTGTTTTTCCTTCCTTGAATAACACGTCCATGTTCGTTATTTGGAACTAGACTGCTCCTACCAAACCCCCCAAATCCCAATTACTAAACTAAGATTGACCTTTCAGAGAGTTATTTCGAAAAACTTGGATAAAATGAGGTGGTATGACTCAAACAACAAGAGGAAAGTGTCTGCATCACAGCTAAGGCACACAAATTGCTTTCCCTGTCAGAATCAAGCATTCAGAATTAAAAAAACACAAAACAAGAATGATTAATCTTTCTTTTTCTCTTAAGCAAGACAGATTGAAGCATCCCAGTGGAGCTGCAGGGGAAGTGTTTAAACAATGCCTGCTTAGTCTCCAGCAAGTCCTCACTGGTAGGAATACAAGAAAAGAAAAAATAACTAAAATAAGAGATTTTAATGTGTGCATGTACACTATGCATAAGCTCAGAGAATCACAGAAGCATGAAAAATACTGAATAGACAATAGGCCTGTTCAGCTCTTCCCAGCCAATTTTTGGAAGCCTGAGGATATGGCAAATACATCAGAAATGCATAAAAAGGGATTTTTCCAGTGGCAATGCTGATTTAAAAATCTCTTCCCCTCATGCCATTCACCTCACCCCCATCTCATTTTTCCACCTCCCTCCTCCCAGGTTGTGTTTCATGAAACATTTTTCAGAGGCAGCAGTGGCTTAAGGCACAGAACCTTTACCACTTCCAACTGCTTATTCCCAGCCTTGTGTTATCCTGGCACGAGGGGCTGTGTGATAAATGCTTGTTCTGCACAGCCTGGGGTTGACATGGCCCTGAACTGGCCTTGCAAACCAAAGAGAGATTGAAAACAAAGGTGCAGAATGGCAAAATAGCAATGAAATACAATTTTGGAAATAGATACCTTAAAATGTGAACAAATCTCCAAATCCCAGATTCATAGGATTACAGAATCCTGGAATGGTTTGGGCTGGATGGGACCTTAATGATCTTGTCCCACCCCTCTACCAAACACCTCTCATTAAATGTTCTAACCAGCCAAACACTCTGAGGCAGTAAGAAGCTCTCAGAAAATACAACTTGCCATTATTTTATATCCAAATAATTTTATTAAGCACAGTGTGGGAAACTTGGCTGTTTTCCAAAATATCTGCATCCAAAATGAGTGCCTACACCTATAAAAATAGCAGTTCCAGACAGACTCCAGATCAGAGTGTTATTCACAACATCAGACTTGTGATCAATAGCTGGGAGAGTGTTGCCAGAAATAGTCCTGCGCTGGGAAACGCTTCCTGCTGCTTCAGAACAGGTTGTGCTCCTGTCCTCCTGCAGTTTCTCCTGGATTTAATCTCCAAGTACACAGAGAAGTAGCAGGGATGCCTGACTCCTGTGTGGCTGTGCTGTGGATCAGGCCAGAAGCACCAAAACACCAACACCCAGCTCTTCCCTGTGCATTCCTAACAGGGATGAATTCCTCATCCCTTTCCCCCTGCTTGTACAAGAATTCACACAGCCTCTTGATGAACCGGATGGGAAATCAATCCAGCTGGAAAAGCAAAAATCCACATCCCCATTCCAACCAAAAAAAAAGGCTCTCCCAGCCAGATTGCTCCTCAGTCTGTGCTGTGTGGAGACAGGACAAAATGCTGTCTGAGTTCTGCCTGAGGCAACCCAGCCCGGGAATGCGAGACAGTCTGAGGCTCCACCTGGAAACAATTTTCCTCCATCCCTTTTCCCCTCTCTCTTTCCCTGCAGCGTGCCTTGGTTTCCCTGCACAGCACCACAAACAGCTTCACAAGCACGGAGCAAGCATCACTCCTGTGCCCAGGGCTGGGGAGAGCTGGGGCTGCTGCCAAGGAAAAGTCTTTGGAACTGGGGCCAACTAATCAGGTAAATGCTTTCAGTCTGCCCAGGCCAAGTCCTGTCCTTTGCTGTTCTCCAAATATTTATGTCTTTGTGAAACACATAAACACTTCAGCAGTGCTCTCTGATTCCCAGCATTTCGTGTGAAGTTGTTGTTTCCATGCTCCTAAACCCCCTTCAATATGACTAATCCACACTAGAGGAGGATCCTGACTTGCCTCACCACAGTCACGGAGCCCCAGAATCCAATCCAGAAATCCAAATCCCCAGAATCCAATCCCCAGATCCACACCCAGCCAGGGAAGGGATGGGAAGTGGTGACAGGAACATCTGCACTGTTGTGTATTCCATACCTGCAGCTGAAGTTCCTTTTTCCTCCTTCTCCTTCCTTTTTCCCCTCCTTCCTCCTTCGAAAAATGTCTGCCTCTGAACTTTCCAAAAGGAACACAAATGCAGAAGTTTGGGAAGTTCATGTAAATCAGCTGGTGAATGTAGATTTAGTCATTCACTTAATGTAAATTCAACTGGTAAATGGCAGTTTGGTGTTTCCTCTACTGTTTCCTAAGAATTTACACACTTAGTAAATCTAATCTTAAAATTCTGAGCTCCCCACTGATCTACACCAGCAAACACACAAGAATCTTCCAAGTTAGGATGAGTAATTGAGGAGCTGAATTATTCAGCATTGTGTGGTCTGTGGCAGCCTGGAGATAAAATTCCCAAGTCTCTGCTACTTCATTTACTTTCTGCAAAAAGCCTTCCCTTGGTAATTTTAGAGCTCGGAGCACGGCAGCATATAGCAAGTTCCAGCTAAACAGCACACTCCCCAAAAGTTTGCTGCTTCCTTAATGCTCATGAATATTTCAGGAGCTCTGCTGAGAGGTTTCGGTGCATTCCAGGACAATGATTCCAGGTTTCTCTTTTGCCTTAAGAGGAAATGCAGCTTAACTCTGCCACACTCTGCCTTGTCCTTTTAACCAGGGTTTATTGTTATTGCAGAATCAGATCCCCTGAAAATAGATGAAAATATAATCATTGACATGAGATGGGCACAATTTTTGGCTGTTGTGAGAGTAGAGTTCTCTCTAGAAATCCATTCATTCCCTTAAACCACGAGCAGTGCTAGAGTTAAACAACAGAGTTTGCTTTTTTCACACTTTTCAGCTCCTTGTTTTCCATTGCTTGAATTGGTAAAAACACTTGGATAAAAATTGGAAGTGACAGCAGCACACAAGGCCAGAAAATCAATCTGAAATTAGATTTATTGAGAAAAAATACAGTGATTTGCATCAGCATGTGGTATAATTGGGGAAATATTAGCTCAATTGTGGTACAAGTTCATTTAAATATTGAAATGTATTGTTTCATTTGTTGTCTTCTTTTGCTTACATTGACGCATTTTTAATATACCATAAGATTTTTTAAAAATAATAGTGTGTTTAACAAATACATTGGCAGGTCTGTGTTCTGAGAAAGCTGAATGAGCACTTAAATAATAAAAAATCCACATCAGAGTTTACAACACACATTTACCCCGATTCCTTTGCCTTTAAAGAAATTCCTGACAGCAAACCAAGGAAATTATTCAAATTCTAAAACCCAGAATGTGAGAGAAGCCAATAATAAAAACTATCTGGGTCATTTCCTCCTGCAGTCAGAGCAGAGAACTCACAGAACGCTGAGCTCTGGTGAATCCCTCCTTGGGAGTGTGACAGGAAGTGACCTTACAGCTGCTCTGGGTGGGTTTGCACCAAAAACATGGAATTGTTCAGCTTGGAAAAAACCCCTAAAGAGGGAGCTGGGAGGTGCAGAGCTGGCAGTGGGGCTGAGGGCTCAGCAATCACCCAAACTGCTAGATAAGAACAGGAATCCCTGCCTGGACACCACTGATTATTGCCCCCTAAATGGGCCCTCTGCCTGTTTCACACTCAGTAAAATGAGCATGGCAAGATCCTCAAATGCAGAGTCCTTTCACCACTGGTGTCACAGCTCAGGGAAATGATGCTGGAACAGTCAGAGACAGCAATTTACTGCTCCAGCTCCAGGGCACTTCCCTGCCCAGGGACACAGAGCTGCAGGAATTCCTAATTACAGGTGGATTTATCTGTGCCAGCTGCCAGCTGCTCTCTGCTGCCAGGGATCACCCCCTCGAGGTTTGGGATCTGCCTCCTGGCCAGCTCCAGGCACAGCCCAGCACCTGATGGAGTCTGAAATCAGGGAATTCAGGGGCTGTGCTGGGTGGGGAATGGGGACAGGAGGAGCAGGAGCTTCCCTGGCTGGGATGTGTCTCCAGGGATGGAAACCTCCAGGGAGCACAGCTCACAGCAAGAGCTGCTTTAGCCACCCCACCTCAAACCAGCTGCTCTTGGAGTACAAGTCTGCACTTGGGCTCAGCTGGAAAATAAGTATAATGAGAAAACCATTTTTCTTTCTAATTTTTTTCCTGTTTAATACACACACTTTTATTTAAGAGGACAAAAACCCTGACTTGCTAATTTTAATTCAGTCCTCAGTCTGTGGGGCAGCTTGCCTTGATTACATTGTACTAAATTACTCATCCTGGACAGATCCATCTCTTTATTTTCTCCTCCAAGAGCCAAAATATGATATTGCTTGGCAAGAGGAAAGTGTACCTAAAATGTCAAATTACAGCTCATAACTATTACAGGATAGTTTTGGCCATAGCCCTTTGCGACTGTTCCAAAACAGATTTCTCTTTCTAGGAGATCCTAAAACCTAACCCATGCTTTATGTTTGGGGTTAGGTGGCATTTTGGGCATGTTTTGTTTTGGTTGAACTTGAAATTTCTAATTTCTCTAGACTTTCAAGGCTTCAGATTGCATGAACTGAAAACTCTGGGTGTACACCCAGCGCAGAAACTGAGAATTGTAGTTTGTTTTTTACCAAATCCAAAACAGCCACCTACAAAATACTCATTATGGTTCATAACAGAAGAATAAAATGACAAAGCAGGTTCACATCAGTCACCTTTTCATCTGAAAACAGCACTGGAACTGGATTAAATTTCTGCCATTAATTAACTGACATCAGCCTTCACTAAAATTGAATTAGAACCTCTTGCTTGGTGCTCTAATTCTAAACCAGGTCCCACCAGCACACTGAGCCCCCTGGAGTTAACTTATCCTGGGAATATGAAGAAATGGCTTTGTTTCAATTTTTTTTTGTTTTTTGTAATTTAACATCTGCTAGTTTGGTCTTCAGTGCTAAATTTCGAATGGGTTGGATTAATAGAAATATAAAGGCTTAATAGAGAAATGGAATTCAGTCTTTGTATTCTGAACAGATAGGAGTGATTGAACCATGATTTTGCTATAAACAGTTGTGCAATTCAGGTTTTACTTTTGCTGACCTTTCTGTGCTAAGATAGGATGCTGGGCACCACTTTAAATATTAAAATGCCCATATCTGTGAGTAATAACAACTTTGTTTGCTTGCTTTTGAGGAGGTCACACTCCAGGGAAAGGCAGATTTCAGCCCAGATGGATGCCTGAAGCCATCCTGATATTCCATGTGCCTGCTGGGAGACCTGGCTGTTTATAAATGGATTTTGTGGAGGTGAGAGGGACTCCTGGGAGGAGGGGGAAGTGCTAGGAGGGGTTTTGATGAGACAAAGCTTATGGGCCTCCAGATGATTGCTCAATCAAACTGAAGGATTCAAGCAGAGCTGCTCTCCCTGCCAGATGATCATTTTGTTATGGAGGAGGTTTGGATGGGAGAACTTGGGAATTTAGCGATAGAGTAATGATGAATCCTCCCTAGACTTGTCAGATATCCCATTGCAGGAACTCTGCCTGACTGTTGATGATTGAAAAAGACATCTTGGCAGACTCAAATCAAAGACATCCACAGCTTTGGAGGGCTTGAGCCTTTTAACCACATGGTAATTATAAAGACTATAAATAAAACTCAAAAATCCAGTTCAAACAGTGCTCAATAAATTATTTTAATGCGCTGTTATTGGCCCCCTCCTTCAGGATATCACAAGTCTGCACTCTCAGCCTGACAGGCTGAAATGTGCTCTGTCAAATCAGCAGCTCAGCTCTGTCTGACAGATTGAAGCCTTGATTCACTGTGTATAGATTTGTGGCACTTGGGGACATGGGGCAGTGCTGGGGGAACTGCTGGACTCGATGGTCTCAGAGATTTTTTAACCTAAACCCTTCTGTGATTCCACTGAAGTTTCACCTTATGTGAGGAAAGTTTTGTCACCTGATTGACAACATATTAGAGAAAAGCCATCAGGAGAGTTATGTAGGACTGTTCTCTCCCTCTTTTTCAGATGAGAATGACTCCATGAACCCACAAATTGTGGCTTTTCTTTCCCAGTTCCTCACTGAGGAAGCCTAGGACAGCTGAGTGGAGACAGTGGCTCTGAAGGACCTGAGCTGGACAGTGTCACCCACCCAGTGCTGCTCTGGTGGTCACGGCTTGGATTCAATGGTCTTGGAGGTATTTGCCAGCCTCAATTAATCTGTGATTCTCTGAAATATTAAGTCCATCTCTGAGTTCCCAGATGTAGGAACAGTAGCAAAACTCAGCTTTCCTCCTTCTTAATCAGTGATGATTGTTTGCCTTGGAAATCACTCCAAGGATTTACACTCTGGAGTGAGGCTGTCAGCTGGAACACTGCAGACCTGTGGGTTTTCTTCCTACTCCCAGCAGCAGTAGGCATTACGAGGTGTAAATCCCTGTCTGCTCACCAATCTCAACCCTCCACACTGGTTTTGATGTGTGAGGCACTTAAATTTTACATTGGAGTGTCTTTGCAAACATGGAAAAGGCTTTTCTAACAAACAGAAAATGTTGCCCATCATCTGTGTGCTGGAAATGACATAAACCACCCTTTTCCTGTTCAGTGAGAAAATGTTCCATGTTATCAGTATTTGCAGGAGAACAGAGCTAAGAATTTAGCTTGCAGAGCACTTCAGAGCACTGAGAAGTAAGCAGGGCTTTGGAACACTTTTTAAACTGCACATTATTTACTACTAGGAGCATCTGTGTGAGGTTTTAGGTGAACCCCAAAACAAACAAGAACCTGCATCAAGTAATACCAAATGCCCAAACCCCTGAAAACAGAGCCCAAAGGCCCAAAAATTAGGAGCATGTGGAAACCCTGCTGAGCCTTTTCTACACCTTTAGGCAGCAAAATCCCTTTGAAAATCTGGGCTTTAGGCCCAACCCTGCCAAGAGTTCCCTGTGGAAAACTCCTCCTCCTGCCTGGGGCTGACCCTGGCACAGCTCTTGTAAAAGCTGAGCTTTCCAAACCGCCTGAAGCAGGCAGGAAAAAACCGTGTCAGAAGTGGCAAGGAGATGAGTTCCCAGATGATTGATTCAGATCCTTTCAGAGACAGGAATTCTGATTTGTGAACAGCTGCAGAGCATTGCTGGTTCCTCTGTGGTGCCAGTCTGTGTGTGGCCACTTTGGAATGTGCTCTATATGCCCTTTGGACACGTGTCAAAAGTCACATGTCATTAATTCCTCCAAACTTTGCAGTACTAAAGATGTAGGAAGGTTGTAGAAATGGGAAGAGCCTTATAAATGTGAAGAATTGTTTCCTGTGGTTTAGTCATTTTACTTTTGGCAATCCAGATTTTTTATCTGATGGCAGGATTTGAGCTCTGCCTCTGATATTTTTGTCCCAGAAATAAATGGCTTGGAACAGAAGGGACGTTTAAGAGAAGATTGCACTGTGTAACTTTTGTAGAGTCATTTAAGGTAGATTGGATTTAGTGACACTCGTGGCTCCAAAGATGCTGCCCAGAGAAGCTGTGGCTGCCCCTGGATCCCTGGAATTGTCCAAGGCCAGGTTGGATGGGGCTTGGAGCAACCTGGAATAGTGGGAGGTGTCCCTGCCCATGGCAGGGGTGGCACTGAGGGGGATTTAATGTCCCTTCCACCCCAAATCATTCCAGGATTCTGTTTGATCACCCAGGTCCCTGCTCTGGGATAAGCAGGACCTCAAAGAGTGGCTGGAACTCTCCTTGTCAGCACTGCTTACAGACTGTGAGGGAACAAACACAATTCCAAAGCTTGTTTCATTCCCAGCAGAGAAAAGAGCAAAAATCATCACTCAGAATCAACACTGTGTCAGACAGACATATGAAAAATTATTATTAGATATTTCAAAAGAAGCCTTTTTAATACCAATTGTTCTATGTGGGATTTTTTTTTTTAATTTCAGTATAAAGTATTTGGCATTTTAAGTTTTTAATTGTGTTGGCAAAAAGCCACTAAGAGGCTTTGATTTTTGGAAGCAAATCCATGTGACTGATCTGAGTGGGATCATAATGGCTACAAGGACCCGTCCATTAAGAGCTATTTTTAGCAATGAAGTCAGAACTGGAATGTGAAAGTAAAGCTAAGACTAAACTAAAAAAAGGTTAAACTTGCAATAATCTTAAATGTTAAACTGTTCTGCAGTTACAAAATAGCTTAAGTTGTTCCTGATGCCTATATCCCAATTTATATAATCCCAGGTTTTATTATTCCTAAACATCTACCAACAAAACTCTGAGTATGGACAGTTCTTGTTCTTCTACATTGAATGGTCCAGGTGTGTTGGAGTCTTTCCCAACTTCTTTTCCTGTTACTCTTTGCTTTATTATTGGTTTGTGCTTCTACATCTTTGACCTGCCTTTCATTTTGTTCCTGTCTGTATTTTTGTTATCACTTCTCTCCTTTCATGGCTTATTTGTCCTCAAATGTGTTTTGCAACTCCCTGTCTCATTTCAGTTGTACAGGATGATGTTCTCCATCCATCATTCCATGTGTGAGCATGGATCTTTGTGGTACCCAGTAAATAAAAACCAGAGAAAGAATTCCAGGCTGGTTTGGATTGGAGGGACCTCAAAGCTCATCCATTCCCAAGCCCCAGTGTCCAACCTGGCCTTGGGCATTTCCAGGGATCCAGGGGCAGCCACAGCTTCTCTGGGAATTCTATTCCAGGGCCTCCCCACCCTCATTGTAAAAGTCTGCCTAAAATTTGATGTAAATCTCTCCTCCTTCAGTTTAAAACCATTTCCCCCAGTCCTGCTGTAAAAGGTGATGGCAGGGGGTGATGAGCTCACTGTGGGTCATGCAAAGGACTGAGCAGACAGAGCTCAGAGCAGGAGGCCAGCAGCTTCCAGAGGATGGGATGGGTACACTGCATCCTCCTCTGGGAAATGGGGATAGATGGAGGGCAGCAAAACTGGGAACTCTGCTCGGTGTGAGGAACTGGGATAAATCAAAGTAGCGCTGAGGGAAGGACAAAGCATAGCCCAGAGCCATGGGGATGGGAGAACAGTGGGGAAAATGTGATGGTGAGTTCAGCGTAGAGAAGAGAAGGCTCCAGGGAGCTCAGAGCTCCTTCCAGAGCCTGCAGGGGCTCCAGGAGAGCTGGAGAGGGACTGGGGACACGGAATGGAAGGACAGGACACAGGGAATGGCTTCAACTGCCAGAGGGCAGGGATGGATGGGATATTGGGAAGGAATTGTTCCCTGGGAAGGTGGTGAGGGGCTGGGATGGAATTCCCAGAGCAGCTGTGGCTGTCCCTGGATCCCTGGCAGTGTCCAAGGCCAGGCTGGAGCAGTCCGGCATGGTGGAAGGTGTCAGCGCCGCGCAGGGCGGGCCGGCCTGATGCCTGATCCCTGCGGAGGGTGCCGGGCCGGGTGAGCGCCCGGCCGTGCCGATGCCATTGCCCATCCCATTGCCGATCTCATTACCCATCCCATTTCCCATCCCATCGCCCATGCCGGTGCCGACCCCATCGCCCATCCCATTGCCGATGCCATTGCCCATCCCATTGCCGATCTCATTACCCATCCCATTTCCCATCCCATTGCCGATGCCATTGCCGATGCCATCGCCCATCCCATCGCCGATGCCAGTGCCGATCCCATCGCCCATGCCGGTGCCGATGCCATCGCCCATGCCGATGCCGGTGTCGCTCCCGGCGCTGGCGGCGGGGCCGGGCGGGGCGCGGGGAGGGAGGGGCGGCGGTCACGTGTCCCGGCCCGGTTAAAGCGGCCGCGGGCGGCGGGAGAGGCACAATCACGGCTGGGGCGAGCGGGGCCAGCCCGCTGCCCGCGGCCCCCGCTCCGCTCCGCTCCTCTCCGCTGCGCAGCCCCGGCCGCACCGCCCCGCCAGCATGGCCGGGGCCATCATCGAGAACATGAGCACCCGCAAGCTCTGCATCGTCGGGGGCATCCTGCTCGTGTTCCAAGTCATCGCCTTCCTGGTGGGAGGGCTCATCGGTGAGTGCCGGGGGCTGCTTGCCTTCCTCCTCCTCCTCCTCCTGCTGCTGCTGCCCGCTTGTTTAGCGCTGGTTACAGTATCGCTGACTCGCTCCCATGATCTCATTACCCGCTTTTGTCGGGAAGCGATCCCGGCTCCGGGCCCTTTGTGCCCGTCCCGCGGCTGCTGCGGGGGGAGCCGGCCAACGAAAAGTTTTTGTCTTGCTTTCTCTTTTTTTTTTTTTTTTTTTTTTTTTTTTGGCCCGGTTTCAGCCTGGACTTAAAGAAAGAGGGAAGTGGGAAAGCTTCAGTATGGCGACGGATCGCGCAGGGAGCCTCGCGTTTCAAAGTTGGCTTAGAAAATAATAATAATTTATTTTTTCTAAAAGGATTTTTTCCTCCCTTCTTGGCGCTGCACCTCCTCGGCCTCCGAATCGGCCGCGGGAGGAAACCTTCCCCTCTTGCCCGATGGGAACAAAAAACCAAATTAATAAAAAATCTAGGGGGAAAAGAAAATAAAAAGGGGAATGACTGGTGCGGGAGTTCCCGGCTCTGGGGTTTTTTTGGGACTCGTGCTTTGTCTGAGCTCGTTTCTCAAGGGGACCTCCCCAGGAGGAACCCCCTCTCCTCCCTTCCACGTCCCGATCCTCTTCCAAGAGGAACCCCCTGCCTTCCACCTCCTGCTCCAGGAGGGATCCCCCATTCCCGAGCCTCTCCCAGGAGAAGCTCAAATCCGCGTGGGCTCGGCCTGGGCTTGTTCCTGCCCATGGAAAACCCTCGTGGCTGCCGAGGGGGGATTTAATCCCCTTCCCCGCCACCCCTGGGCTCTGCTCTCGAACCTCCGCGCCGGGCACTTGAGAGCCCAGATTGTTTGTTTATCCCTGGGCATTCCCAAAGGCTGGGATCTGGGACACAGCCCTGCAGAGGGGCTGCCTGCGGGCTGCAGGGAGGAACATGGAGGAGAGCGAGTTTGGGGCAGTCCTGCGATTTTTTTTTTTTGGATTTTTTTTTTTTTTTTTTACTAGAAAGCAGCTGAGTTCTGCGCCGGCTCCTTGGAACGATGGGCGCCTGGATGTGGCTGCTTTGGCCATTTGCAGGGTGGGCATGTTTGCCTTTCCGTCTGGGAAGGACTGTCCTGCCGTGGGGGGACATCCCCCACTCCCTGGGGCAGGATCGGCTCCTCCGGGGTCCTTCCCTTCCTCCGGGCAGGATTCCTGTGCAGCTCGTGGGGTTTTCGGGAAAAAGCAGGTCAACAGCACTCTGAAACTTTGTTGCTCTTCTTTGGGAGGATGAAGCTGAGCTGCTCTCAGGGTGCTCTGTTTGAGAGGGATTGAAGGAACACCTCCAGCCATTCCTCAGGGAGCAGATTCTGTGACCTGGTTTGCTTTTGTGAACTCTCTAATTACCAGCTCCTAATAACCATAAAATTCCCCTAAATGTAATTTTGCAAAACTTCGGTTTCCCTCTTTCTCTTGCTTCCTCACCTCTATCACAAGGGAGTCGCTGGCACATATGACTAAAACTCAGTTTTCCTGCTCTTGCAGGCCTGAAACCACACGAAGTTTATCAGGATTAGCTTTATTCCTTTCTTTTTTCTCTCTTTAAGGGCTGATTCAAGAGCAGGTTACTAAACCTGCCACTGATTCCTGAGATAAAATGTCTTGGCCTGTGCTGTGCAGAGAAGCCAGACTTTATCTTAAAAGGGTTTTTCTAGCAGTTGCTGGCTGCTGAGTTTAAATAGTTACTTGTTCCAAAGGCTGGTGTGGCTCAGAAAGCCCTGTTTGTGCTGGCAGCTGGGGACAGATGTGACAAACAGATGTTTATGGTTGGCTTTACAGGGAAAAGACAAATGTTTTTGCTCAGTTTGGTAGGAGTTCAGAGATTAAAGAATTTAAATGGTGTTAGTGCACTTTTCCAGCTCATTTATGCCCTGCTTTGTCGGCTGCTGCTGCTGGGCATTTACCTTGGGCTCTCCCATGCCGGATGGGTCTCTCAGGTGGGGCTGGAAAGCTGCACAGACAGGTTGGATGGGCTGGGGCCAGCAGAGACAGGGATCTGGGGCTGAGTTCAATGTCCTACACGAGCTCAGTCACTCCATCCTGCTGGAGTTAATGCATCTTCCATCTGTGGCAGAGTCCTAGGAGGCTCCTGCCCCAAAAGTTCTTGAATTCCTGGAAATCCCCTCTTCTGATCTTGTCTCAGATCAAACTGCTCTAATCAATCACCCAAACTTGTTTTATCCTCTGCAGCATTTACCCCTTCTGATGCACTTAAGGAGTTTAGAGGCTCATCCCTGAGCCAGCAGCTCCTGGGAGCTGGAAATCCAGGGATATTTGGTGCTTGTGAAACACGAAGTTCCATGTGTAAGCTAGGTGTGGTCCCCAACATCTGGCAGAGTGACACACAGCAGGGCATTGCAGCCTGGGAGGCTGGGCAGCTCTTCCCAGGAACCTGCCTTGTTTTGGGCTCCCTGTATCCCTGGAAACTCTGATGCAGGGGGTTTGGACTGACCCTGGGCTTGCAGCAGGGGGTTCCTGGCCCCTTTAGTTATTCCCAAGCTTGTGGTGTTTCCTGGGAGGAAATTCCCGGTGAGCAGTGGGTCGGCGGCCGGCGTTCCGAAGGGATCAGAGCCGTGCTGGGAGAGCTCCCAGTGCCACAGCCTGGCTGCTCCCAGGGGTGGCACCAGGTGGGGTGGGAGCAGAGGTGTCACTGACCCAGTGGCCCTGCTCTGGTTTGATCCAGCGTACCCAACAGACACCAAAATCCAGTTATTTTGGTGTGCCCAGGTCTAGACAACCCAAAATACGTACACAAGTGGGACAGCGCTGCAAAGCCAAGCCAGCCTTTCCCCTCGCAGGCACTTAGGTCATGTTTCAAAACAATGACTAAGTGCTCTATTTTAACAGATCCCTCGTGCCAGTCCAAAATACCCAAATGCAGGTACCTGATACAGCCACCACCACACAGCTGCATTCTCCTCACCTCAGGGGGTTTCTGCCACCGCTGGTTCTCCAGCTCGTTTTGGAGCAGTCAGTGTGTGATGCCGGAGTTTTAAGGCAACTGCCACATTTCCAACAGCTCTTTCATTTAGCAGCAGGAATCTTATCAGCTGTCAGGTGGGATTTGCTCAGAGCTGTCTGTTGGTAAAGCATGAATTGCACATGGATGGGAGATATTCCCGTGGCAGGAGGAAGCTCCTGTGGCAGCAACTCCCTGACAGGAGGGGGCAGCCAGGTGAGGGTCAGGCTCTGCTCCCAGGGAACAAGGGACAGGATGAGGGGAAATGGCCTCAAGCTGTGCCAGTGGAGTTTTAGGTTGGATATTTTGGAAAATTTCTTCCTGGAAAATGTTGTCTGGCCCTGGTGCAGGCTCTCCAGGGCAGTGGTGGAGTCCCCATGCTTGGAGGGAGCTTTGCAAAGCTACAACGGGAGCAAACACCCCAAAAGAGAATTGTGTTGAGGCATTTCTTTGTGGTGCTATGGTAATGAACTGTTGGCTGCAGCAAGTGGGGCTGTCACTGCTTCAAACCCCACGGAATTCCTGGTGTCTGCTCCGTTCGTGGAAAACATCTTGTTTCAGGTCACGCTTTGGGCTGTGAGTGATGTGTGCAGTTGGGATGCATCAGTGGCAGATAGAACATGATCCATGAAATTAGCCCTAATGCAGCCTTGTCTCCACTACCCTGCTGTAAATGATGGAATGTGTGTGTTACAGGGGAATGGGATCCCCAGGAATGGTTTCTGTTGTCGTTGGTGAGGAATGAGGCTGAGGGTAATTTACAGCCATGCCAGCATTCCCTGCCTGCTCTGCCTTCTCTGGAGTTTAAGCCCTGGAGGGGTTTAAAATCCCTGTGGGTGTGGCACTTAGGGACATGGGGCAGTGGTGGCCTTGGCAGTGCTGGGGAACAGTTTGATTCGTTGGCCTAAAAGGGCTTTTCCAACCTAAACAACTCCATGATTCCCACAGCTGGACCAGCTGCAGATCTGTCTGGCTGTGCTTGTTTCTGGGAATTTTGACTGGGATGTTCCCTGGAGGTCACCACAACTGCTCCAGGCCAAGGCTGAGCTGGGACACACCTGTGTCCTCTCCTGACAGCTGCCTGGGCTGGGAGTTGTGTGTATGGAATATGACTGGATTTATCGGGGTTTGATGCCTCTGGGTTGTTTTGAAAGCAAAGCTTTTGATTATGAATTATCTTCCTCTGTGGGAAGCTGTTGGTGTCCCTTTCTAGTTGCATATATATATATATATATTTAAAAAGTATTTTCAAAAGTAAAAACCTCCCAGATCTCTGTGCAGCAACATCCCAGCTTCAAAAACTTTTCAAAAGGGAATTTTCAATGACTTATTTTATGAGTTACTCTAAAGTTCCCTTTCCAACTCAAACTTCCATGATTCCAATATTCCAAGGATGCCTTATCCCTAATCACAGATTTTCTTGGTTCAAACAAGCCCAGGGAATGCAGAACTCTCTGTGGTCTAGGCAAATCCAGGAGCAGGTTCAAACACAGAGAAATGTTTTAAGTCCAGTGCCCACCCATACACTTTACAAATTTAAGTGATTGGAAAAGTGGAGGGATTTATTTAGCACATGAGTCCTCCGGGCTGAGAGGGATGGATTTAAGGAGGTGCAGGTTCACTGCTCCCTTCCCTGGCTTAGGCTAGAAAAAACAGAATTGTTGTGACTGGAGGAGCTCAAACTTCCTTGTGTGTCTGGCCTGGAGAGATAATGAGTCATGTGTGGCCATGGCTGAGCAGCTCTCCACAATCCCAGCTCATTATCTAAATGTCTGATTTGGCTCCTGAGCCCCGAGTTTCCAGGATTTCATTTTCTTTCCCGGGATTTCATTACCTTCCTCGGGCTGAGCTGATCTTTTGACAGAGGAGGTGCACAGCTTTCCAAGGTATGGACAGGAAAGAGTGTTTCAGGCCGGGGACAAAGAACATTTTTGTGTGCCTGACTTCCTTTCATGCAGGGCCTCTCCAGGAGCTGGTCGGTGCTCCGTGGCCATGAATGCCAATGGATCCTCTGTATAGCCACATTCCTGCAGTGCTGCAGCCTTGGCAGAGGCGCTGGGAGCCAAGGAGAAAGCAGACACCAAAGGTCATGTCTATTTAGTTTAGGTCTGCTCAATTCTTCTTTTCAAGAGCTGTAACTGTAGCTGAATGGGCAAAAGTGCCAGAAATGGAGAGTTCCCAGGCAGGAATGTCAGTGCTGGGGCCCGAGGAGCTGGGAATCCTCTGAGCTGCTGGGTTTTCTCTTTTCACAGCTGCATCACTTGCAAATTTAACTCAGTTAAATTTGGGAGAGCTCAGGTGACAAGTTCAGTCCTCCTGCTGCTCCCCTGTTCTATTGATTTAAACATGACCTGAGCCCTTCCCTACCCTTTGTGAGGGAAATCCATTACTCAGGAAGTCTTTTCCTTAGTAAATAACATTTATGGCCTTTGAAGTCGGGCTATAACTCCCTGATAGCCTGGGAAAGCCTTTGAAGGGCTCAAGGTGTCCAGAGGGGAAGGGCCTGGGCCAGCCTATTCACATGGAGATGAAATTCCTCACATATCTGAGCACTTGGCAGTTTCCAAGGTATCTTATCTGGGAGTGTGTGACTTGGGGAGTGTCAGGCTCAGGGGAAAATCTGCTGGATAGCAACAGCTCTTCCTGGTCTTTAGGATCTGTGTTTGCAGGGATTTCATACCTTGGCTGGGTGTTGCAGGAAATGCATCTCATCCCACTGGAAAACTGACTTGGAAGAAGATCAGGCTCTCTGTGGCAATTGGTGAAGCTGCTTCACCTATTTTTTTTCTTTCCTAAATAAAATATTATTGCATATCTATTTCTGCATTTAGTGAGCTCTACTCCTGCTCCTCTCATTTGCATTCGTTGCTGCTGTTGAATATGGATGTGAATTATGGAGATTATTCATTCAGTTCTCCCAGCAAGTTGTGCCTCAAGATTTCCCTGCTTTGTGACTTGCCTGGGGCTGAGGGAATAATTCCTTCTCTCTGTTCCCCAGGAGCTCTTTGGCTGCTTATCAGGGAGCTGGGAATCCCCTGTTCCCTCAGTTCTGAGAGCTCTGGGCATGCTGCTCCTGCAGTTCCTTGGGAACTGATTTATTTGGAAAAGCCTCCAGTTTGTGCTGCTCTGAAAGAGCTGTTCTGGTAGCACAGCTGCAAAAGTAGCACTGGAGAACAAACCTTGAGGAAAAACACAACCCCTGGGATATGAGAGGCACAGGAATGTGTGACTGGGTGGTTGTGGAGTCACAGAATCCTAGGATGGTTTGGGTTGCAAGGGACCTTAAATCCCAAACACCTTCCACTATCCCAGGCTGCTCCAAGCCCCTCCAGTCTGGCCTTGGACACTTCCAGGGATCCAGGGGCACCACAAAGTTTCTCTTCTGCTCCAACAAACTTGGGTTTGGTGGTTTGGACAGGCTCACTTTTATGGTCTAAACAAAACAAAAAAAAACAACCCAAAAACCTGTAGCATTGAAGAAATGTCTTGAGTACGACAGAAATCAGGGTGTTCAGCTACAGAAGGATGTCTGGAAACTCCCACTGTAAATCAGGATGGAATTGGTGCCCTGAGGCTTTAAAGGGTTTTGGTTTGCATAAAGCTTGAAGTCAAATATAAGAAAGAAAAGCCTTTCCCAAGGGGAGTGGGCTTCCAGTAGGCAGTGGGGTTATTTAAATATACAATTATTCTGCATATAAAAGCTACTGCAATGTTCCAAAAAGCTTTGTGAAATAAGACCTGTTAAAAAATAGTAATTAAAAGACTGCATCACTCAAATGTTTTAACTGGTGGCATGAAGGTCAGGAAAGAGCGAGACAGAAAAGAAAAAAAATGCTGCAATAAATACATATTTATAAATCTGAGTGCATATATGCTGCTATTCAGGTTCTGGCTGTTCCAGTTGGAAAAGCTGGGTCTGTCCATGATAAATTAGCTTGTTTATTCCTACCCTGCAGTCGCTTAGGGTAATGAAGCAGAAGCCCTTTGTGTGTGCTCGCTGGGAAGTGCTGGCTGCCTCAGAAGGGGGTAATTGAGTAGAAAAGCAGAATGCTCCCGCTGCCGGGAGAAGTTAAATCCCCCCGAGGTCAGGGGGATTCAGGCTTTAATCAGTGTGGACACAATGCAATTGAGAGTTTGCAAAGGGCTTGTTTATGGTGCTGGAGCAAGGGTCGGTGGTTAATGGCAGTGCTGGAGGGGTTGGGATGAGAAGGTGCAGGATGTGTTTCCCAGAGGCGTGAGATTCAGAGGGGATGGAAATCCTGAAACTTGTGTGCAGGAGGTATTTGAGGCTTCATCACAGGAGCCTTTTGAAGAGCTCCTTAATTTATTGGAGTAAAAATACTGAGTGATGGTGGCTCTTACCCAAATCTAGGTGTAAATAATATCACCAATAAAAAGCTAAAAATTGAGCTCACTTATCTCAACTTTTTTTTTTTTTAACCTAAAGATTTAAATCTAAAACCAGAAAAGCAGTATATTCTTTTTTCCCTTGAGGACTAGCTCCTGAGTGGAGCCCCTTGGATCTTGTTTCCTGCTGCCCTGGTGGGATCACCCTGAGCACCTTGCCCTGACCCCCTGGCTGAATGGAAAGGATGAAATTCTGTGCAGGAATTGTTTCAGTCAGTGAGACACAGCTGAGGTGGCCCTGGCAGTGCATGGGAAGCCCTCGCTGGCCAGTGGTGGCCACAGTGGTAAAGGTGTTTGCCTCTCCGAGTGTTTGCTGGCTAAAGCCATCCCAGGGAGCAGCAGGATCTGCTCTGCCCCTGTAATTTGGGATACTCTTGGGATTTCTGCGTTGGGCACCTCCAGAGGCCCTGCTGGAGGAGATGCAGAAGTGGAAGTTTAGGGGAAATTTAGGTGTGATATTGGGAAGGAATTCCTGGCTGTGAGGGTTTGAGGCCCTGGCACAGGGTGCCCAGAGAAGCTGTGGCTGCCCCTGGATCCCTGGCAGTGTCCAAGGCCAGGCTGGAGCAGCCTGGGACAGTGGAAGGTGTGATGAGAGGAACTTTAAAGTCCTTTTCAACCCAAAGCAGTCTGTGATCCTGTGGCAGTGCTGGCAGCTCCAGCATCTCCTGCCCATGGCCTTGGGCATCTGGCACTGCTGGTGTCACCCCTCTTTGCTGCCAGCCCCTGGAGCCAGCACTCCTTCCTGGGGCTCCACGCTGAGCTCCCGCAGAGCTGCTCTCCTGCCAACCCTTCCTGCTGGAAGCCCAGCTCCTCCCTCACTCCAAGTGTTACCTGCATTCCTGCAGTCCTCAGGGCAGCGAGCAGCCCGGAGCACCAGGCTGATCCCTGTATTGTGCACGCAGAGCTGTTCAATTATTTACAGGCTGACAGAGATCCTGGAATCCATGGCGCTGCTGCATCCCCCAGCCCGGGGGCAGCGGGGCTGGGGCAGCCCTTGGCACCACAGCTCAGCCCAAATCCCTCAGTGAGAGCTTTGTTTTGCATAGCACTTTGTAATGCTGTTGGCTGACTTGGCTGCAGCTCCACAAAGCATTTTTTTTCCACTTGGTTCAACACTCACTTGGATTTAATGGGCCAGGAGCCAAATCAGTAATGGAAGCCAAGTGGCGGCGTTTGTTTGGTGCACGATTCCCGACGAGGAATATGTATAGTAATTGTCTCATGCTCCTCAAAGCTGGAACTTTGGCAGAGGGGAGGCTGCAGGGAGCGTGCCAAGTGTTTAAAATCATAATCAGGCAGTGATGAAAACATGTATTTATGGCTATAATGAGTTGCATCAAAGCAAGAAACATTCGGCTTCTCTGTAGAGGGAACGATGTCTCCTAATTCAGAAATGCCTTCGAAATCACCCAGAATCTGTCAGAGTTAAAGAGCTCAGAGAGCTCAGCTGAAATGCCTGGCTTATTTCACAGCAATATTCTGGATATTCCCTTCCAGCTGCAGTTTTATCCGTGGTTACTGGGCTCTTCCTCAAGGCACGGTGGAGGAATCAACATTTATTGTAGTGTTTTATGCACTATGGGCACATCATGAAAGTTCTGTAACCCTGAACTTGCAGCTTCATTTTTGTTTGTTGAAGGCTTTGTTTTATTCTCCTCTGCTTTTTATTTCTGCAATATTTAGGGTGGATATTGGGAAAAGCTTCTTCCCCCAGAGGGTGTTGGGCACTGAACAAATCCCCAGGGAATGGGCACAGCCTGAGGCTGCCAGAGCTGCAGGAGGGTTTGGACAGCACTGCCAGAGATGCACAGGGTGGGATTGTTGGGGTGTTTGTGCAAGGCCAGGAGTTCGATCAACAATCCTTGTGCATCCCTTCCAGCTCAGGATATTCCCTGATTCTGATATCAAGAACCTGTTTGGATTTGGGGTTGCTTTAATGTCTGAGTTTTGTGTGATTCCTGGGCACAGTGAGGGTTTGGGATGCAGCAGTGCAACATATCCACCATGCACATGTGGGTTGAGATGAATGAATCTGGGACTACTCATGGAATCCTTTCAGCTGGAAAAGCCCTCTGAGGTCAGCGAGTCCAACCATTAACCTGCTCATGCAAATCCCCTAGAGCCCACCCTTATCCCACCCTTATCCCAGCATCCCTGAGCCTTTGGAGCTGGGAGAAACTCAGTGCTGTGAACAAATGGAAAAAATGCAGTTTATAAACATTTGGCTTTTGAGTAACTTCCTCCCGCCTGGCGTTGAGTCACCTTGGCTGCCCGTGGGAAGCAGTGTGGATGTCACCCCTGTGCCGAGGTGGCACTCTGGGGAAGGTGCTCCACAGGGTTCCTGGCTGCCATCCCAAACGGCTCCAGAGCTGCTGGGATGATCCTGCTGTGCCCAAATTACAAGGAGCCAGGGCTGAATCATCTGGGTGTAGCAGTGCGGGGCTGGGGGCAGCCGGAGGGTGAAGCTCACTCTGGGGTTGTTTTCCTTGTTGGAATATTGGGAGTTTGTAGGGTGGTGTTATTGCTGCTGGAGTCCTTTGGGGAAGTGTGACCTGTGAGGGAAGTCCTGGATTATCTGTCAGAGTGAGGATGGTGACAACATGACAATCACCTGCAGAGTCTCATTTCCCATCCCACTCACTGCCCTGGAGGAAAACCTTCCTGCCCAAGGAGATGTGTGGCCTTGCATGGTGCAAATCCCCAGGGTAAATCCTGCCCTGCCCTGCAGGACCACGAGGTTTGGGATTAGTTTATCCATCCAGGTTTCTCTGGGCACATGCTTTGCATGAGGATTTGCTTGAGTGAGCACAGGGGAAGGGAAAGATTTCAGTAAATCAGGATGATTTTGTGGGACTGAGGTATCAGAGACTGAACAAACAGATCCCAGCTCTTCAATTAATCCTAATTTGATCCCACTACAAAGTCAGTAATACATCTGTGGATGTAATAAACTTAATTACTTGACTGTGAGATCAAAGAGCTGTGAAGGAGCAGCACTGGGTGCATTTGTTTTAAATTGCCTTCAAAGAGTCGAGCGGGGAGCTGCGAGTTTTGGTGGGGAAACCACTGCATCAGATGTCTGAAGATGCTACAAATGTGGTTCTCTCGCATTCCCAGCTCCCAGCCCCACGACAGCTGTTCCCTACATGTCAGTGAAGTGCATTGACGTGAGGAAGAACCACCACAAAACCAAGTGGCTGATGCCCTGGGGACCCAACCACTGCAAGAAGCTCAAGGACTTCGATGAGGCCGTGAGCCGGCAGATCGAGGCCAACGACATCGTGTTCGCCGTGCACATCCCACTGCCCAGCAAGGAGATGAGCCCCTGGTTCCAGTTCATGCTCTTCATCATGCAGCTGGACATCGCCTTCAAGATGGACAACGACCTCAGTAAGTGACCAGCACCGGGGAGGGGACATTTCCCAGTCTCATTTCTCACTGGGTCTCGTTTCCCAGTGTGTCTCCCCTAAAGAGGTTTTTATATAGCGCTGTGTGTTGTGCTGGTGCTGCAGCATGTTCTGAATGGGGGAATTGGTGATCCTGGAGTGGGTTGGGTTGTGTTGGGAGGGACCTTAAACCCATCTTATTCCACACCTTCCCACGTCCCAGGCTGCTCCAAGCCCCAATGTCCAACCTGGCCTTGGATGCTTCCAGGGATCCAGGGGCAGCCACAGCTTCTCTGGACAACCTCTGCCAGGGCATCACCACCCTCCCAGGGAACAATTCCTTCCCAAGATCTAACCAAAATTTCCCCTTGTTCAGTTTGAAGCTATTATATAAATATTAAACAAATACAAAAAAACCGCCCACAAACTCAAAAATAATCCTACACTAAAACCTGCAAGATTATGTTGAGAGCAGCAAGGGCAGGACTGCTCTGGCCCTTCCTGGAAGAGAAGTTGTCCATGTGTTTGCATGTTTTAAAGTGTTTGGGGAAAATCCCTCTCTTAACTCTAACCTGCAGGGAATAAACAATTTGCTTTGCAGACTGAGCTGGGGTGTGTGGAGCTCCTGCCCTGGCTCCAGCCTGGCTGTGGGGCTGGCTCTGTGTTCAGGGATCCATGGGGTGGGATCAGTTCAGGGAGTCAGTCTGGGTTAGGAGCTTTTGTAGCCAGCTTTGTGTCCTTGACCCCTTCCTGCTCAGTGTGGAACTGCTTCTCAGCTATTTATCCCAGGGAAGGACCTCAGAGCTCCAGTTTCACCCCCTGACATGGGCAAGGATACCTTCCAGTATCCCAGGTTGCTCCAAGTCCCATCCAACCTTGAGCACTGCCAGAGATGGAGCAGGGATTATTTAATACATTGTCACTAAGATAAGTTAGAAATGAGATTGTAGAAAGCTTTCAAATGTGTTCTTATCCCTGTAATTATCTCTAAAATACAGAGAGAGCAGCTTTGTGACTTTATTAAGGCCTCACCTTCTTACACTTGGATAGAAGATTGCATTAGGGAAGCAGCTCTTTATTCCAAGGATTTTCAAGTTGAACCACCGTGCTGGAGTCAGGAGCTGGCCAAGCACTTGGAGCAAGCTGCTGGAATGCTAACCCAGCTGCTGGCAGCATTTCTGCTGCAAGAGCAGAGCCTTTGCTTCAGCTTTGTGCCCTTCAGTGACTGAGTCCTGCAAAAGTGGGAATTATTTTTGAGATCTCAGAGCAGAAAAGCTCATCTTGTGCCACCCCCTGGGTAATAAAAAGGAGGTTTGGGGATTTTCCAACACTCTGTGCCAAGCTGAAGGCAGATGTAAATTAAGTGTAAAATCTCAGGAACTAGTAACACATTTCTTGCTTGCTAGATGGTGTTGTAACAGCTCTTAAAGAAACAGAAGTCTTGTTAAGCTGAATTAATTTCATGTGTGTGTCTATCCCCTGCTGTTAAATGAAAGGGCTTCATTGATCAGGTGATTGGGATCAGCTCCTCTAAAGGGGCAGTGGTGAGGATGTGAAATAACCTAATTTCTTCTTTTAAAGCAACACTTCAAGTTTCTTCTCTCAGGCTCTGAGCCCTCCAAGCCTCCTCCTGCTGTGGCTAATGCCAGCAGGGGCTGCTGCCAAGCCAGGGCCACTCCTGGAAGGCACTGCAGCTGCTGAAGCCTCCAGTCACTGTCCTAAAAACTGTCCTGGAGCTGCCTCGGATCATCCAGGAAAGCAGCACTGCCTGGGAGCTGCACAGGCTTTATCCTCCTGGAGAAGCTGCTGCTTGGGGCACATCCTGCTCTCCAGAAGCTCCACTGCAGGGTCTGAAGGTGCTGTGCAGGTCCTGGGTTCTGCCAGTTCCCCTTGGCCTTCAGCAGGGACAGAAGGGAAGCACAGCCCTGGTAAGGTGCCCTGGGAGAGGCTGGAAGGAGCTGAGCCTCCTGCAATACCCCATAGGATCTTCAGATTCTTCAGAGGAGCAACCAGCCCTGATCACCTTCACCTTGGGAACTCCCTCTGGACTTCCAGTGTTGTTGGAATACAGATGTTTTTGGAATGCAGATGTTTAGAAGCTGGGCTACTTCCCTGTGTTATCCTTCCCAGAAAGCTGGGAAAGACTCAGACTGTTCCTCTGAGGAAGAGGCTATTTCTGTGCTGTCCCTGTCCTTTCTTGATGCATTGTGCACTCAATTATTAAAATCCTTTCCCAGAACCAGGAAAGGAGGGGGTCAGAGGGAGGAGATGGAGTTTCTTTGCAGCTGGAAAGCAACTGTGTACAGTCAGAGGGCTGAGTGCTGCAGCCTCCTCTTCTAATTCATCCAGCCTTGGGCTTTTTGGTAGGTTTTGTAATTTTAGGAAGCTGGTGAAGCATGGAAGTGTAATGGAAATAATTCCAGCATTTCTGCTTGCCTGCCATAGGCTTCTCCCCAGCCAGCTGTGTTAGTGTGCAGCTGGCACAGAGCCCCCTCCTGAAACAACTCCACTATTTTTAGGCCATTGTAATATGAGTGAAGATATCCTGGGCAAGTATTGTCCTATAAAGTGATTCATGGAAAAGATCCTGGGCAGTAAAATGCCAGTAGGAAAAATGACACTGGTGGTGCTTGGAGCATGAGCAGGGAGTCCCTTGCTGTGGGGAGATCACAGCTCTGACCTGCTTGGGAGCATCCAGCCCTGCAGAGGGGAGTCCTGGAGAGAGCTCAGGGCTGGGAAGCCCCCAGGAGTGTGACTTCTCCTTGTTTGGGTTGGAAGGGATCTTAAAACTTATCCCATTCCACCCCTGCCATGGCAGGGACACCTTCCTCTGTCCCAGGCTGCTCCAAGCCCCAATGTCCAACCTGGCCTGGGACACTTCCAGGGGTCCAGGAGCAGCACAGCTTCTCTGGGAATTCCATCCCAGCCCCTCCCCAACCTCCCAGGGAAGGATTTGTCCCTAATCTCCAATCTGACCTTGCTCCCTCTCAGTTTGAAGCTGTTTAATGCTGTGTAGGAAAAGGGCACCCTCCCCTCTCAAAAAATAGTCTATTCACCATCTGTTTATTGTGAATAAGGCACGAATCTTACAATTTGGTTCTCTGTCACTGTCCTTATTTGTTCCTCAGGGACAATGGGAGTTGCTGATGGAAAGCTGGCATAGGATTATCATGGAATCATTTAGGTTGGAAAAGACCTTTAAGATTGAGTCCAACCACTAACACAGCTGTGCCATCACTCTTCTGTGCTGAAATATATGGATATGTGGATATATCTATATTTTATGATGACAGCCTTGAAAGGTCTTTGCACAAAACTCTTTTCCAAGGGGAGGTGTCACCCCAGTGCAGAGACTGATGGAATTCCAGAGGGAGCCTCTAATCCATTGGCCTGGAAAGGCACGCAGCAGTTCATCTTCTGCCTTCTGGTTTTCATACTCGATGGCAGCAGCAACATTTGGGCTGCAAAGATGAAATACTGAAAGCTGTTTTTCTTGGATTTAATCCCAAGCATTCCAGTTGGTTTTATGGCTTCTGAAACGGAGTTCATGGTTCTTTTTAGCCGGGCCAAGTTCAACCTTATGTTCCCATTTATCTGTTTTGCTGGTCTCCTAAACAGCGGATCTGAGATGGCAAATTCATGTTTCATGGAAACCCAACTCCTGGCAGCTCTGGAAAGGAACTGGATATGGATCCGGATGGTATGGATCACGTGCACCCAAAAATGCTCAGAAAAGTCCTGATGTGTCCACATCAGATGCACAGCCCAGCCACCTCCGAAAGATGTATAAATAGAGCTCCAAACCACAGATCCCATCCACGTCCCTTCCCATCCGGTGGGACGAGTGTGCCACCACCACCACGTATTCCAAACAAAAATACAGCTGAAAGGATGGGTTCTGGAGCCATCTCCCAACATTTCTCCATGGCAGTTCATTCTGAAACCATCTCCCAACACTTCTCCATGGCAGTTCATTCTGGAGCCATCTCCCAACACTTCTCCATGGCAGTTCATTCTGGAGCCATCTCCCAACACTTCTCTATGGTGGATGGTTCTGGAGCCATCTCCCAACACTTCTCTATGACAGATGGTTCTGGAGCCATCTCCCAGCACTTCTCCGTGGCAGTTCATTCTGGAGCCATCTCCCAACACTTCTCCACGGTGGATGGTCCTGGAGCCATCTCCCAACACTTCTCCATGTTGGATGGTTCTGGAGCCATCTCCCAACACTTCTCTGTGGTGGATGGTTCTGGAGCCATCTCCCTGGGATCTGTGCCTGGTAAACAGGAGGATTTTCCAGCTGGTGGAGCTGGTACAGACTTGCCTCAGCTTTTTGAACATGTTGATGTGCTGTTCCTTGGCAGCCTCAGCTGCAAATCCAGTGCATGAACTTGCTCAGTTACAGCTCCTCAATGAGCCTGTTCCAGCCTGAATAAGCCTGTCCCAGCCTCATTCCCTCCTGGCAGGAGCACCTTTCCAAGCAGCTGTATCCCGGACTGTCACTGTGCACACGTCCAGGAGAGGATGAGCTGCTTGTCCCACATGGATGTGTGACCTTGCCAGGCCACAAGATCCATGTGTGTCACTGATGTGCTAGTTGGGGCCTCTGCAGAGGCAGGAACAAGTCAGGGCAGGTGTGAGAGAGCAGGGGAGAGCTCCAAAATGTTGTGTAGGTGAGGAAGGAAAAGCTCCAAAGCGTTGTGTAGGTGAGGAAGGAAAAGCTCCAAAGTGTTCTGTAGAACAACTTAAGCTTTACAAGAGGTACAGAAAACATCAATGTTGTGTGCAGTTGGTTCTGAGGTTTTTTTCCAGCAAGGCCAGCATAGCTCAACTTCGTTTTGTTAATTATCTTCATAAAGGAACTTTGTGTAGTGTTTTTTAGTTACTCTGGGAACCTTCTGAGCCTGCTGTCTCCTTGATGTTGCAGAGGAAAATGCAGAGATCACGCTGGATGTGTCGCTGGCCTATCGCGATGACATGTTCGATGACTGGGAGGAAATAGCACATGCCATCGAGATCAGGAAGCTCAAGTGCACCTTTGGCTCTCCAAAAGTAAGGAATCTGCGTGACACTGGTGGTGGGGATGAGTGGGAGTTGTCCTCTTCCTATCACAGAACCATTAAATTGCCCTTTCCATGAAAACATTTTCCCCAAAATCCCACCTAACCTTCTGCTGGCACAACTTGAGGCCATTTTTTCTTGTCCTGTCACTTTTTACCTGGGAGAAAAGGCCAACCCCCACCTGGCTCCGCCCTCCTCTCAGGAAGTTGTAGAGGGTTCATCTCGGAAGGCTGCATCAAACCTTATTTACTCAGTGATCCTAAACAATGGGAGGAAAAAATGTCCCCCAGCCGCTGTCTGGCACAGGCTGGAATTTGCAAACAGGCTCTCGGTGCTCCCAGCACTCCCAGTGTGAGGGCTCTTGAGTGTGCTGGGGGCTGAGGGCTGTGGTTCTGCTCCCTGTCCCTTGTGCAGACCGTGGAGTCCGAGGGTCGTCACTACGACTGTGACTTCCTGCCCTTCATGGAGATCGGCAGTGTGGCACACAAGTACTACCTCATCAACATCCGCCTGCCCGTCAACGACAGGAAGGGCATCAACGTGGGCATCGGCGAGATCAAGGACATCCGCCTCGTGGTGAGTGTCCTGGCCAGCCTCTTCCACCCGGGATGTGTGCCTGGGCTGCTGCAGCTCCTGGCCTGAGCTCCTGTGTCCAGCAGGACTGTCCTGCTCCCTGGGGAATGCTCTCTTTGCCTGCTCTTCTGAGGAGCTCTCCAGAGCTGACCTCTTCCCACACCTCCGAGCTCCCTGTGTCCTCTGCTTGCCACCACAGTCTGGCTGGCATGCAGAGTCCTCCTCATGGATAGGAGCCAAGGAGGAACAGAGCAGGAGAGTCCAGAGAGAGCCTGGTCTGTCGTGGAGTTGGCTGGGCCATGCAGAGGTCAGGGAAGGCTGTCAGTGATCCTTGTTCTGCCCGCCCTTGAGGCTTGGTGAGCAGGGATGCTTTTCCCAGCTGGAGGCCCTCCCAGCACGGCTGCGGTGGCTGCAGACGGCGGTGGGAGGACACGTGGCTGGAGAAACACGTTAATGAGCCAATGCTCTTCCCACCAGGGGTGACTTGGCTCCATGAGTATCTCGTTACTTGTCTGGAAGTAATTCCGCCGGCTTTTTCCGTGCTGTGTCAGAATTCCCTCTCTCCCTTGCTGTGGAAGCTGTGCCGGTTGGCATTTTTTCTCAGACCTTCTGGAGCATGCCAGGGGCTCAGTGGGCACTGCTCCTTGCCCATTGTTGGCCAAACCATTTTTGGGATGCACTTCCACTGTGAGGATGCACTGTGGGATGCACTGTGAGGAAAAGCATGGAACGAAGATGTTAAACCCTTGGTTTTCCTCAGGGCATCCATCAAAACGGAGGCTTCACCAAGGTGTGGTTTGCCATGAAGACCTTCCTGACACCCAGCATTCTGATCATCATGGTGTGGTACTGGAGGCGAATCACGCTGATGACGCGAGCTCCTGTCCTGCTGGAGAAGTGAGTTGGGGCCAGTGGGTGGCCCAGGTGACCCTTGAGCAAGGGGACCCTGCTGAGGTGGTCATTGGACCCAGGCAGAGCCCATGGTTGAGGAGGGAGGAGTTGTCTCTTTTCCATCCCCTCCCTCCACCTAGAGCTGGAGACCTCTACAGCTTCTCTTTTCTTTCCCATTAAACCCCCGGAGAAGGAGGAGCTGCTCTGAGGAGCTCAGTCCTAGAGGGTTTGGTGGCAGGAGGTGACACTTCCCAAACAATGCTGGATTTCCTTCTGTTGCTCTCCACACACAGCTTTGGCTTTTGGGGCTCAGTCCTGCCCTTGTGCACAGGACAGTGATGGTGTTTGTGCCTCTCCAGGGTCATCTTTGCTCTGGGAATTTCCATGACGTTCATTAACATCCCCGTGGAGTGGTTTTCCATTGGATTTGACTGGACATGGATGCTGCTCTTTGGAGACATCCGACAGGGCATCTTCTATGCCATGCTGCTCTCGTTTTGGATCATCTTCTGCGGGGAGCACATGATGGTGAGTACCACACCCATGGGAAGGTGCTTTCCAGCCCCATTTCCAGGAAACCTGGCAGCTCCCTTGTCTGTGTTGAGCACTGGCAGCAATGCTGTGGGGACTTGCACCAGGTGAGGGGACTTGAGGCTAACTTGCTTTTCCTTTTTCTGCTCCTCCCCACCGCATGCTCAGGACCAGAATGAGCGGAATCGGCTCTCGGGGTACTGGAAGCAGGTTGGACCCATCGCCGTGGGCTCCTTCTGCCTCTTCATCTTCGACATGTGTGAGAGGTGGGTGCAGCTCCACTCCCCAGGCTCGGCCATCCCAGAGCAGAGCTCCTGGTCACCTCCTGCAGCAGGGAGCAGCATTTTAACCCCAGAGCTGGATGCATTCCCCATCTCCCAGTGCCAGGAGAGGCTCCTGATGCTCCAAAGTTGTTGGCAGTGGAAACATTTCCCACCTCACCTCCTCCTCACCCACATGGGAAAGCAGCACAGCTGGCTCTTCCCATGTGGAGCCTTGGGAAAAGGTTCTTCCCCCAGAGGGTGCTGGGCACTGAACAGAATCCCCAGGGAATGGGCACAGCCTGAGGCTGCCAGAGCTGCAGGAGGGTTTGGACAGCACTGCCAGGGATGCACAGGGTGGGATTGTTGGGGTGTCTGTGCAGGGCCAGGAGTTGGATCAATGATCCTGTGGGTCCTTCCAGCTCAGGGTATTCCCTAATTCTATGATTCCCAGGCTGCAGAGTGGACATGGGGCCCTCTGAGCCCTTTAGCCTCTAACATTTGGTGTTTTCTCTTCTCTCTGCAGAGGAGTGCAGCTCAAGAACCCTTTTTACAGCATCTGGACCACCGAGGTGGGCACGGAGCTGGCTGTATCCTTGCCCTGGTTTGTGGGAGAGGGAGGTGTTCCCTCCTGCCAGGTCCTTAGGGGATGTGGGGAAACCCCCTGCTTTTGGGTGCCCAGGGATTGCTCAGGCACTGCAGGAGATCACTGAGGAACTGAATATGGGAATCAACTGGATAATGTTTTCCAGAATTTCTTGTTTGTACCATTTTTGCTTAACTTCCTCTGCCCAGATGGCCTTTATTATAGTCGCAGGGATCTGCCTGTGCCTCTATTTTCTCTTCCTCTGTTTCATGGTCTTCCAAGTGTTCAGAAACATCAGTGGGAAGCAGTCAAGCCTCCCCGCCATGAGCAAAGCTCGCCGCCTTCACTATGAGGTAAGGGCCCTCCTTGGGGCACAGATTCCTTATTTTTGAAAGATATTTTGGACCTCAGAGTCTGTTCTGAGACCCCCTTTATCCACAATCTCCTCATACTTCCACTTCTTCTCCTCTAATATTAATTTTTGTGTTTAATGGGAAGTCTTGCTAAGACCACCTGGTTTTTCATGGTATAAATTCAGATTTTGTATATTTTTCTGTCCTACCTGATTTGCCTGCTGCCAAACCAGAGGAGCTTGCTTTGAGTGCTTAACCTGCTTTTACAGGGGTGTAAATATTTATCCCCAATGTTGTTCTGTTAGACCGTGGTCGCTTCTGCTTTAAGCAAGTTGTTATCACCCATCAGAAATGCACATAAAAAATTAGAAAATTGGATTTGAGGGGATTTGAAGTAGATATGGAGCATTTTTCCCTCTAGCAGGAGATGCGGGGTGCAGCTTGTGGTGCCTGAAATCCAAACATCTGGGGAGCATGGATCTGGTGTGGAAGAGTTAAATTAATAGTCCTTTGTTGTCGTGGTGTGGCAGGGTAATTACGCAGACACTGACATTTCCACCTCAGTTCCAGAACCAGGTTAAAAAAACCCACGCACTCACCCAAAACCAAAAGCATTTGTAAGTAAAAATGTAAAACCAGCGAAAGCAGGGGTGGTGGGCAGTGGGATTCCCAGCCAAGGAGTTTGTCTCAGAATCTCCTTTCTTTGATAGCCAGCCAGGTTTTCCAGACGCTGGAATCGCTGCAGCTCCCTCCCAGCCGGGCTGGGGGTGAGGATGAGTGTGGTGAGACACCGACCCGCCCGGTGTTTGTTTTACAAGAGCCCTGAGCTGTCGGGCTGTCCCCTCCTGCAGCCTGGCTCACAGCGACGTGCCACCTCTTCCACTTAATTAACTGCTGCTCAATCAGTCACCCAGCAAATGTCATGGAAAGGCAGAGCTGTCCAGACGTGCCCACCCCGCGTGGAGCTTCCGGCAGGAGCGCAGACGTGTGGGGAGCAGAGGATATGGGCTGTGCTGAGCGCGGCACAGGAGTGGGTGGAGGTTGTTTTGCTTTGGGGTTTCGTGGGTTGGACCCTTGTTTTATTTTTTATTTTTTATCCTCGTGTCTTGTCTATCCTAAAACCAAAAATGGGTTTTGTGGATTCTGTTAATGTGACCAGTGACATTTCTCTCTAAACAGGGGCTGATTTTTAGGTTCAAGTTCCTGATGCTCATCACCCTGGCTTGTGCAGCCATGACCGTCATCTTCTTCATCGTGAGCCAGGTGAGGGATGGCTCTGGGCTTCCTGGGAGAGCATCAGCTGCCGCTTCCCGGCCGCTCCCGACGCCGGCTCATCGCTGGTCAGACAGGACTGGCCTGTTCTGGGCACGTTTGATAACAAGCTGCTTTTGAAGAAGCTGTTTTCATTTATTTGAAGCTCTGCCATGCAGTTGCTGAGGCTGGAGCCGGCACAAAGGCCCTTGGCTCCCAGGGAGGGTTGGGGCTGCGCCGTGCGGAAATCAGCCAACAGGGTTTAAGTCATTTCTGAGAACTCAGTGAGAGGAAAATGTTCTGTTCACACTGAAACACTCGGGTGGCTTTGTGTGTCCACAGAGATGTGACAGCATCCAACCTTCCCTGGGCTGACTCTGCAGCCCTACTGTGCCCAGCAGTACCTGTTTATCCTGCGCTCCGATGTCGCCTCTGTACGAATGAGCTTTTATCACTGCTTAAATCATGGAGTCACAGACTGCCTTGGGTTGGAAGGGACCCTAAAGCCCATCTCATGGGCAGGGACACCTCCCACTGTCCCAGGCTGCTCCAAGCCCCAAAGTCCAACCTGGCCTTGGACACTGGCAGGGATCCAGGGGCAATCACAGCTTCTCTGGGCACCCTGTGCCAGGGCCTGCCCACCCTCCCAGGGAACAATTCCTTCCCAATATCCCATCCATCCCTGCCCTCTGGCAGTGGGAAGCCATTCCCTCTTGTCTTGTGCCTCCATCCCTTGTCCAAAGTCCATCTCCAACTCTCTTAGAGCCCCTTCCAGTGCCTAAAGGAACTCTGAGCTCTCCCTGGATCTTTCTCCAGGTGAACACCCCCAGCTCTCCCAGCCTGGCTCCATGGCACAGTGGCTCCAGCCCTCAGAGCAGCTCCATGGCTCTTTTTAAGCTACTTTACTTTTCACCTTAGCCCTTAGGCTGTTACTTTAACAGAAAGCAACATTTCAGCCTGAGCAGTCTGTGTATCTTCAATGAATATTAATATTGATGATATTTTCATGGATGTTGACAGCCCTCAGCGTGTGGCAGGTTGGTGCTGTCAGCCTGGCTCCTCCTCAGCCAGCCATGCTCAGCACATCAATGCCCCCATTATTCACACTGGTTTTCCTGCTGTAAAAGATCTATTTTTAGCAGTTGGATGTTTTGGGATGTCGGTGGTGGCCCCAGGTAGTGCCCTTTGTGTGCCAATCTGTGCTGAGCACATGGTCGTGGCAGGGGTATCACAGAGCACAGCAGTTCCATCACATTAAATGAGACGTCAAAGCTGAAGAAATCCTGAGGGAATCATTTTGTCAGGAGCATTTTTTCCCTGCTGATTGAATCTGAAGAGGAGAATCCCAGCCTGACTTCTGCCTCACTGAACCTGTTACACTCCATTTACACCATCCTGTTGAATTGATGCTGTTCTCACTGAGTTAGTCCAAAGCTGTATCTTCACAGAATTTGCTCTTCCTGATGGCCTGTCTGTCTGTTTTCTGTGGGACAGGTGACAGAAGGCCACTGGAAGTGGGGGGACATCACGATCCAGGTGAACAGCGCCTTCTTCACCGGCATCTACGGGATGTGGAATCTCTACGTGTTCGCCCTCATGTTCCTGTACGCGCCATCCCACAAGAACTACGGCGAAGACCAGTCCAATGGTAAATGTCCCCAAATGACCTGAGGGCTCTCATGGGGACAAAAAAAGTGGGAGATGCCTTCTTTGCTTTTTTTTTTGCCCGCTCAGCACCTTGAAAATTTTGCAAGTGATGGTTTGGGTTTCCAAGCAGGCATTTGATTTAATGGCTGGGTTGGACAGGTTGGACTGTTTAGCCAAGGCTGGCTGGAGCCTTCAGGATGTTTTTGGGCTTTTTAGTGTTGCTCAGATGTAACTGTGTAGCTCAAAGAGAGGGATGGCAAATGCAGAAAGATGGAGAAAACAGACCCTCCTGTCAGGAGTTGTGCAGAGCTAGCAGGTCTCCCCTGAGCCTCCTTTTCTCCAGGCTGAGCTCCTTCCCCAGCTCCCTCAGCTGTTCCTGGTGCTCCAGCCCCTTCCCCAGATCCATTCCCTTTTCTGGACACCCTCTGGCCTCTCAATGTGTTTCTTGTGCTTCTATTTAAAAGATTTAAAAGTAAGTAAAATAATTTATAATAAAGTTGCTGGTTGGTGGCCGAGGCAGCTTCTGAAAGCCTGGAGGGAATAAACTGGATATTTTCTTTCGAATTGTCCCATACTTTATTGTGAGACTGCAGTAATGGAATACCTTTGTTTCTCAGGTGACCTGGGGGTGAACAGCGGGGAGGAGCTGCAGCTGACCACCACCATCACCCACGTGGATGGGCCCACGGAGGTCTACAAGCTGGCTCGGAAGGAGGCTCAGGAGTGACCCGGAGGTGCCTCAGCAGGGACCCAGCCTGGGGTGGGGAGCAGAGGACACACGAGTCCCTCTGGCTGGAGACCTCTCCGGCCGCATCCGCTCCTCGAGCACCCCGTCCCTGGTGCGTTCACAGAGCAGTGACAGCGAGCAGAACATTTGTAACTCTTTACTATGGTGTAGTTATTCCTGGGGGGAGGGCTGTGTATATTGTGTTACACTCGGGCACGTAAAACCCTGCTGGAAGGGCACTGAGGTTGCAAAGTCGCACGTCCAGACGTGAGGCCAGGGCAGAGCTGCCATGGGGCTGGTTGGATTTTGCTGGGTGTGCTGGTGCATAAAGGTGCTGCAGGGAGCTCAGGCAGGAGCACGTACTCAGTACTCTGGGTTTGCTCCTGTGTGCAACTTACACAAGGTGTTGGTTGCGGGGGGAGCCTTGCTGTAAAAACATTTAATTCCACCGCTGTAACTGTATGGACCCTTGTCTGAGTCTTCAGTGCAGCCCTGCAGCCACTCTCTGTCACTGAAGGAAGCACAGCAGGGAGAGGAGTAGGCTGTTAGTAAAGTTTTAGTAGAAGCAGCAACTGCTTTTTCAGCAGGTTTTACAGCTGTTTGTTGAATCCAGGGAATGCCCAGCCTGGATGCTGAGCTGAGTTGCAGGAGAACAGAGCATTCCTGACCCAAGTTCCCAAGGTGCTGATCCCACAGCCGGCTCCTCCCTGTTCTCAGTCTCTTTGGTTTCCCGTGCTTTTGTGGCTTCCTCCATCTTCCCCTTTTGTTACGGTGCATCCCTGGGAGCTGGGCAGTCTCGCTCCGTGCACTGCCGGGCTGGAGCAGAGCTGGATTCTTCCAGGGATTATCGGACTTGAAAGAATCCGCTGGTCACGCACTAATGTGGATCTTTGCTTTCCCAGAGCAGACACAGGCGCTGGGCTTGCTCAGCCCCGTGCTGGGAGGCTGTTGGCAGAAAGGGGAGTGGGAGCTGATCCGGGGTGGAGGCTTGAGCTGGACAGAGAACTGAATGGGGGGGAAGGGTCTGCGCTGCTCAGGGCCTGGAGCATCCAGAGAGCCTCGTGAGCTGGCAGTAGTAAATGTCTGTGTTGACTGCTGGTAACACCTAACTCACCTTCCCAGTTTTGGCCCTACAAGACAAGAATCTGCTGCTGCTGTGTGTTTTTGAAGGGTGAGAGGGGAAGCTCATTCCTGTCAGCCTGGGTACCATCACTATTCCAGGTACCATCACGATTCCCACCTCAGAATTTATTAATTTACTCCCACTCATTTATTAAAGCTCAACACCATGGAAAAAGAGAGCTTGGCACCACAAGATCACCTTGCATGGGTTTGATTGCTGGGCAGCCCAAGCTGTGCACCATCATATGGGGCTCCTCCAGTCAGGATGTGTCACACCGGGCAGACCCCTCTGCCAAAGGGCTGCTCCCTCTGTATTAAGTGGAGCTCCTACAGGATTTTCCTAAAGCAATTCTGTTTATTGTGCTCGCCCTTCTTGGCATCCCCAACTTCCCCTGCCTCTGGAGGCAAAGCAGGTCCAAGTAGTGTTCCTACTCATAGTAGTTATTCCATTACAAAGTGAATTAACTCAACGCACATCCCCGTAACTCCAGAACATTCCCAGCTGAACGCTCGACTTTGCAACTTTACCATCCCTTTTCCCTCGGGTTCTTACGTGATATTTATGTTGTTCCCATAGCTGTGTCCGTGGGTTCTTTTCCAGCTTAGACTATAGCATTGTGTTTTGTAAAGGCTCCCCACAAAGGGGGAGCCACAGCTTTCAAACCAAATTTTGTGTCAAACACTAACAGTTGGTTTACGGGGCGTGTGTACGTGTGCGTGCGTGTGTGGGTTTTTTATTTCTTCATTCCTCAGCCCTACTCATACACCTTGGAAATAGTCCCTGGGTCTTATTAAAATATATCCTTTTTTGTTTGTTTGTTTGTTTGTTTGTTTAGGTTGAATTCAGTTTTTACAGAATGCTTTAAGCAACCTGGGAAACACGTAGTTTTGTTAATTTAAATAAAATATACAATATTGTGGATTTGTCGTTGGAATTTCTCGTCATCTCCAGTCTCCTCTGGCAGTGAGAAGCCATTCTCCCTTGTCCTCTCCTTCCAAACTCTCATCCAAAGTCCCTCTCCAGCCCTACTGGAACCCGTTTAAGCATGGGAAGAGGCTCTTAAGGTCTTCCTGGAGCCTTCTGTTCTCCAGGCTGAACAACCCCACTGCAGGGTTTTCTTTCCTGTCCCTTCTTGCCAGCCCTCGAGTTGTCACAGCTGTGACCTTTTTGTGTTGGCCACCACCCCACTGCAGTGTTGATCTGGGCATCATCATCCATCTGCTGCTTCCTTCCTCCACACCTTGGAGGAAACAACCTCAAGTTGTGCCAGGGGAGGGTCAGGTTGGATATTGGGAAAATTTCTTCATGGAAAGAGTTGTCCAGCCCTGGCACAATTCCTGGATGGAATCCCCATCCCTGGAGAGAGTTGAAAGCCACATGGATGCAGCACTTGGGGACATGGGGCAGTGGTGGCCTTGGCAGTGCTGAGGGAATGATTGGACTCAGTGGTCTGAGAGGGCTTTTCCAATCTAAATAATTCCGTGGTTCTGTGACTTGCACTTTAAAAATACTGGAAAATTTGATGAAAACAGATTATGTTCAATATCAAGAGCCTGAAGTCTCCTGCAGGAGGTGCTGCCCGGGTACAAATGGCACCTGAGAGGGGATGCAGGAGTGAGCTGTAGGCAGAGCCCGCGGCTCCGTTCCCTGCAGCCTGTGCCAGCTCCAGCCGGGCCAGCGGCAGTGCAGCTCTTTGGGACCTCGTGAGCGTCTAAAGAGCGAATAAATGAGATTTCAGTGCCTGTAGAACCGCCAACCCCTCCCACACGCGCCTTTCCCGAGCGCATCCTGCCCTGGCAGGGCTCTGCTGCCACCTGCTGCCACCAGAACCCGGCTCCCGGCTGGACTGAACACAAACCAGCCATCCCTCGTCAATAAAATGTGGGGAATTTGCTGATGTGTAGAAGCTCCCATTGCCTGCTCGGGGTCCGGGCTGTCCCTGGAGCTTTGCGCGTCCGTGTCACAGGCAGGAATGGGAAAAGCCACCTGAGACCATCAGCACTGGCTGGGGAGAGTGAGGTGCTGGAGTTTCTTCCTTGTCCTCTTTAAACCCACTTCCAGCAGCCCCCAAACAATTGTTATGTTGTGGGACACTGAAACACGTCCCCTCTCCCACCCCAAATCCTGCAGCCCAAGGCTGTTTTCTGGGATTTTGTTAGTATGACAGTGGAGGATTGGCTGTTTTGCTGGGGACAGAATGGCAGGAGATGGAGTTGCAGGAGATGGAGCTGCAGGAGATGAGCTCCAGTTCTGGTCATGACTGTCACCTGCTCTCGATGACAGGACAGCATCAGTGCACTTTGATTGGGGTAAAATAAGCAATAAGCAGCAACAGATTTATTTTTGGAAGGTTTTGATCTATGGTGGGCACATGGACGTGTCACGGGTCTGCTTCCCACTTAGCACCTGACACCACACTGTGCAAGAACTCTTACGAGTTCTTCCCTTGTCAGAGCCTATTACAGGAAATCAATCCTAGCTTCAGGCATCACATTTGGAGGTTTAAATAAAGTATCTCTTAGAAAGAACTATTGGAAGGCTTGGAAAATATCTGAAAATGGGATAAGTGCCTTTGAGCAAAAGTGGCTAGCACAGAGAGTGAATTAGCAACTCATTACTAGTCAGCATTTCATTGTGGCTAATAAATACCTCATAAACACCAGAAATGATGGTTTAGAAATGCCCCATAAACACCAGAAATGACAGTTTGTGAATCTGCTTTGAAAATTCCCATTAAGAATAGGATTTAGGAAAAGTGAATGATGTGCGGATTATGAGCAAGTCATCCTTCTTGGAGAGACATGAACTGTAAAAGCAGATGTAAGATGCTCAGGAGTTTTTTCCAGCAAAGGGAAGGTGAGGGGTAACCCCCATCCCATGTTGACCTCACTAATGTTGCTCAGTGGACTTTCAGAGTTCTGCTTAATTCCCCTATTTTCATTATTATCATTATTAATTCAGATAGGAACTTTCAAAGCATCTCAGCACAAATGGGAACTTACTGGCTTTAAAGAGGCCTTTTCATTTTAAGGTCTTGGGTTGAGTTCCCCTTGCATGGGGATGGATTTGATCCAAGTTCTATCACGAGGAATTTCAGCTTCATGTCAAGATTGAAACTCCTCTGGGGATTCTTGTGTTAGACAAAACACCTCCACAGCAGAATGAAATAGAGCTAAAGAGATACTTTTTGTTGGTCTGGGATAGGAGCATTACAAGGCTGACAGAAGTGGATTTAACATAGGAGAATACCACAGAATCGGGGATGCAACAAGGATCAGAGAAACAAGAAATGATAACCTGGAAAACCACAAATTGTTTGGGAAGAATGAGCTTGGGGAAGGACTGGGAAGTGTTTCCTCCACAAGTGCTGATTTCAGCACAGTTACTGAGTTGTTTTCGAGTTTCTTTCTCATCTTGGGAGTTCTGCCAGATGTCCTTGTGGCCCATAAATCCTGCATTCCCTGTGCCCACTACCAGTGGTTCATCCTTCTTCCCAAGCTTTGATAACCTCTCCCAGGTCTGAGAGCACGAAACATGTCCAGCCCTAAACCTTAAAAATTCTACCAACAATTAATTTGGTTTTTCTAACACATGGGCATCGCTTAGAGCTTGTCGGCTGCTGTTTCACAGATTCAATCTCACTTCTTGTTGATGAGGCTTGGAAGTATACGAAGATCAAACACCAAAGAACACAGTTTATTATGGAAATTTGTAATATTTTGCAACTGGACCAGCCTGTAGACGACCCACAAACAGAAACGCACCAACGCCCTCAGGGCCGGCGGCCATTTTGGGGCGTGAGGGCGGGCGGTGCCTGGGCGGGAAGGCGCGGGAGGGAAGGGGCGGGAAAGGGCGTGAGGGGAGAGCCGAGCCCATGGCGGGAGCCCACGGGCGGGAAGGTGTTGTGAGGGCAGAGCCGAGCCCATGGCGGGAGTCCACGGGCGGGAAGGTGTTGTGAGGGCAGAGCCGAGCCCATGGCGCGACCCCATAAGGGGCTGTGAGGGCAGAGCCGAGCCCGGGTCGCGAGCCCATGGGCGGGAAGGGGCTGTGAGGGCAGAGCCGAGCCCGTGCCGTGACCCCACAAGGGGTTGTGAGGGCAGAGCCGAGCCCGTGGCGGCGGACGGAGTGGAGCGGGGCTGTCAGGAGAGAGGGACAGCTCTCAACCCCGCCGTTCCGGAGGGGGAGCAGCAGGGACACACGGCGTCCTGCTCCTGTCAGGCACCGGGTTATGCGTACTCCGGTGTCCCCGCATGAGGGCGTGTGGAGAGATGGCGTTGGGGGAAATTCTTAATAAACGAAGAGAAATACGAGTTGTGATTGTGACACACAACTACTCTATTTCATCCGGCGGTGTGAGGGGAAACAAACCAAACAGTGGAATCACAGAATATCCCGCGTTGGAAGGGGTTACACAGATAAACTCCTGGGTGGAACCTGCTGGCCATGGCTCCAGGGCTCGGTGGCTTCCCCGGCGAGGGCTGAGGAGCCGCTCAGGGCATCCCTGCCCCGCTTAATGGTAGCGGGGATGAAAACCTGACACGAATTTAAAGTTTTTCAATCAAATCAGCCCTAAATTTAAGACGGGAGACGCACGGGGTGGGTGAAAGGCGGCAGAGCTCGGCGGCGCCTGGGGGTCTGCGGGGCGGGGGTCTGAGGGGAGGGCGAGATTCGCCTTTGTGCGGGGAGTGAGGGCTAGAGCAGCAGAACTGCGCTCCAGCGGCTTTAATTCAGGCGGTCGTGTTGGTTATTTATTTATGTTCATGAGGGGGTTGAGGGGAAGGCTGGATTTACGGAGGCACGGAGCCTCCCCTCCCCTCCCGCGGCGGCGCTCCGGGCGAGGGTGGTACCGCTTGCCGGGGCTGGAACACGCCTTCCCGGGGGCTGGAGCACGGCTTTCCCGGGGCTGGAAAGCGGCTTCCCTGGAGCTGAAATACCTCTTCCTCGCGGCTGCCAGGCGATTTCAGCCCCGTTTCGCTGCTCGGTGGAGCTGATGGCTGCAGGTGAATACTTATTCTCTTCTCGTAGTGTTAAACGTGCACGGGATGCATGGGGAGGGTGGGTGGGGGATGTTGATTTATTTCAAGGGAAAATGATGGGAGGGATTTATTAACTGCTGATTTCAATAACGCACCCTTTCCCCCTCCCTCTCCACAGCCCACCTCTGCACAGGGGTGTGTAAACTTGGTGAAACTCGGGCATTTTGGGTGAAAACCTTCCCTCACGTCGCGGCGCAGCGAACATGCCTGAGCAAAGCAATGATTACAGGGTGGTGGTGTTCGGAGCAGCGGGGGTCGGCAAAAGCTCCCTGGTCCTGCGCTTTGTAAGGGGCACTTTCAGGGAAACCTATATCCCCACCATCGAGGATACGTACCGGCAGGTGATCAGCTGTGACAAGAGCATCTGCACCCTGCAGATCACGGACACCACGGGCAGCCATCAGTTCCCTGCCATGCAGCGGCTCTCCATATCCAAAGGGCATGCCTTCATCTTGGTGTACTCCGTCACCAGCAGGCAATCCATGGAAGATCTTCAGCCCATATTCGATGAGATTTGTCAGATTAAAGGCGACATCCAAAAAATCCCGATAATGTTGGTGGGGAACAAAAGTGATGACACGCAGAGGGAGCTGGATGCCAGCGAGGGGCAAGCGCTGGCCAGCAAGTGGAAGTGTGCCTTCATGGAGACGTCAGCCAAAATGAACTACAACGTGCAGGAGCTCTTCCAGGAGCTCTTGAATCTGGAGCAGAGGAGAACTATCAGTCTCCAGGTGGACGGAAAGAAATCCAAGCAGCAGAAAAAGAAAGATAAACTGCAAGGCAAATGCTCTGTTATGTGATTGCCTTTGCCTGGACTTGCTGCACGGCGTAGTGGAGCATGGACTCCCACATAAAATTCATATCTGCTGGAGATTTTGGAGGAATCCATGCCTTGCAGGGTTGTTGCTTTTCTCTAGAATCCCTACTGGGTTATTGTATGTGTTGTTTTTAAGGAGGATGGCTTCTGCATGTTTATTTTTTTAAACCAATAAATGTTCAATGTTAACAGCTCCCTGTGACTAGAAGTTTTTAATGTAAGAAGTTTTCCAGAAGAGAAAAATGTCTGTCAGAACAAACCTCTCTATTCTGTAAATACATGCCAGTTTTTAAATATCTCCAGCCCATGAACTCAGAGGAAATAATTTAGAATGTGTAGACTTAAATTGTTCTCAGCAATCTATTGACCAGAGCAAATCCCTTACAATTGAGGCATTTGCACTGAAAATGAACATGCGTGTGGCTCCAGGTGCCTAAATTTTTGATTGGCAGACCAGCTTGCCCATGAAAGCTGCAGCTTTTGGAGGGCAGAAGTTGCGTTTTCCTGTGTGCTGTGCAATTTCTGAGACTCGTGCTGTTCTGGGAGTGATCACAGCTGTATCTGCATAAAATCAGGCTTTCTTTTCTGCTTTACTCCGACTCCCTCTGTTCACCAAGGCAGGAGGTTCCACGTGCTCTCACTCCCAATCCAGGAGTGATCCTTGGTGTCCTTGAGCAAGAGCTCCTCCTGATGAAGGTAACCAGGAGGTTGTAAGCACCCATTGATGTAGCAGCTGCTTATCTTTTCCTTGCCCAACCGTCACTTTGGTTTTGCTGTCTGAAGCTCCCAGTCTTCCTGGAATTCTATTAGGTATTTATTTTGCCCCCTTCATCCAAGGTACTCAGGTTTTAGCTGAGACCTGGGATGGGTCAGTTCAGAGAACACTGCCTGGGGAAGGTGCATCTACACCTGGAAGGTTCATATTTAGAGCAAACCCCTCTCTGATGACAACTTTTAGCAGACACTTCCCATGAATGAAAGGACTGGAGGGATTTCAAAGCCACGTGGATGTGGCACTTGGGGATGTGGGTTAGTGGTGGCTTTGGAAGTACTGGGGAACAGAGGGACTCCATGGTCTTAGAGGACTTTTCCAACCTAAACAATTCCATGATTCAGTCTCCTGTTTTAGGTGTGTTTTAGCCCAAGCAGAAGACTGTAAGATCTCCGTGTTGCACTGTAGGTTTGGTTTTTACACAAAACATTGTCTTGACGCAGGAGACATGGGAGGAGAGGAATTGCTGCTTTTTATAGCACTTTTCTAGTGAAGTGATTTCATTGTTGAAGGCGAACACAATATGGAACAGGAGGTGCTGGAGGCTTTTAGGCTCTCACTGTGAAAGTATTCATGTCGAGTATAACCTGAGGGGAGCCTGCGAGAAATATGAGTGCCTGGAGAGCCTGGACAAAGAGAATGGCTTCCCACTGCCAGAGAGCAGGGATGGATGGGATATTGGGAAGGAATTGTTCCTGGGAGGGTGATGAGGCCCTGGCACAGGGTGCTCAAAGAAGCTGTGGCTGCCCCTGGCAGTGTCCAAGGCCAGGTTGGACATTGGGGCTTGGAGCAGCCTGGGATGGTGGAAGGTGTCCCTGCCATGGCAGGGGTGGCACTGGATGGACTTTGGGGTTCCTTCCAACACAACCTAGTCTGAGTTTCAATGGAAGGTGCTAAAATATGGCCTTTTCTTACAGATGTTTTTGTTCATGTTGCAAACTAATACACAAAGCCATGAAATTTGTATCCATGTGAATATAACACATTTGAACAACTCTTGGCACCTGGTGATCCCTTGTCTCCTGTGCTGTCCCTGAGCTGCTTTTCCAGTCTCCTTAGGCTGTCCCTACACACAGCGGATCAGTTGGCTCCATGTATGCCAGGGGAGTTTGCCCAGTTTCAGCTGGAGCCCTCACACCTTTTGATTCAGCAGAAAAACTTACTGCTTGTGATTTCAGAAACCCAAACAACTCCTGCGGGAGGGTTTGGAGCTGACCAAAAGGTCACTTGCCAAAATTGGCATAGAGGCTCTGCTCCTGATATTCCTTATTGGAGAAGGGACCCCACAAACTCCCAGTGGTGCTGTCCAGTGTAGTCCTCTGTGTGTGACCTCTCCTGGGGCAGTCAGGGGGCTGTCGAAGCAGCCCTGATGGCTTTGCTTGGACAGAACTCTTCCTCTCTCCTCTCTAATTTTGCATGGATTTTCTCTCTGCGTTCTCTCATGTCCAAGCAATTACACAAAGCTCCTTGTGGGTTGTTTGGTTATTATTACAGAAACTATTTCTGTTCCATTGCCTCCTTTGAAACCCCTCAAAGACATTTTCTGTCTAAGCCTTTTTAAAATGTCAGGAGACCTAATAATGTCTCTACAACTCCCACTGCCTTCATGGAGATGCCTGTGCAAAGGATCTGCAATTACTCACACAGCCAGGATGTTCTGGAATGTGTCATTATCACTGCTGTGTGTTCCCTGTGCGGGCTGTGGAGGTCTCCGAGGGCTGGGATCTGTCAGAGTGACAATCCATTGGAACAAAACAGGCTCAGGCATTCCTGCACCTGGGAGAATCCCTGAGGGAGCTGGAAAGGAGCTCAACCTGGAGAAAAGGAGGCTCAGGGGAGACCTTGTGGCTCTGCACAACTCCTGACAGGAGGGGACAGTCGGGGGGTCCCTGTGCTCCAGGGAACAGGGACAGGAGAAGAGGGAACAGCCTCAGGCTGGGCCAGGGAAGGCTCAGGTTGGACATCAGGAGGAATTTCTCCATGGAAAGGGCTGTCCAGCCCTGGCACAGCTGCCCAGGGCAGGGGTGGAGTCCCCACCCCTGGAGGGATTTAAAAGCCGTGGAGTTGGGGGACATTATGGGGCAGTGGTGGCCTTGGCAGTGCTGGGGGAATGATTCAACTGGATCATCTCAATGGACTTTTCCAACCTACACAATTCCATGATTCAAAGCTTCCTCGTGTGGCCATGAGAGGAGCTCTCAGGACTTGCGTGCCAATGCTGGGCTGCTCCTGGGGGTGTCCCAGTTTAGAAATCCAGACCAGATGGGGAACAAGTGACACCTGCTGTGTCTGCCTCTCATGCTCTGTAAATAATCTATGTCTTGGGTGTGCAGCTCAACTGTACTGTAAATTAAAACTGTATTAATAAATAAATCATATAATTGGCTGTTTCCATATAAACTGAACTAACCCTGTTTGTGTGTGTGCAATATATCTTTCTCACAGGAAGTGAAATTCATTTCATTGGAGTGGATGCTGTATGAGGGTGTACTTTGGAAGGAAATGCTGTTTTTGAATAAGTGCAGTTTAAAAGAGTAACATACCTGTAGTTTTTGTTTTCCATCTGATCTTTTGATGGAGGACATTCACTGTCAGCAGTGAAGAAGCAGCTCTGCTGCTTGATGGAGCTGGCCTGGCCTTACCTGCTGTTTCCAGCAGTGCTTTTCCAGGAGCTGCCGACTACATGTTTTTTATGGAGCTGTTTATGCATCGTGTAAACCCTTCAGCTTGAAGATGTGCCCTGATACAATGTCCATGTCCGGAGAGCAGGATGAGAACTCACTAATAATTCTCAAGTTAGTTTTTTCCTCCTCATTCAGTCAAGTTTTGTTCAACCCCAGAACTGGCTGGTTTTCTGCAAGGTTCTTCATGAGGTCAGATGTGGCAAGGAAAGGTCATGGAAGATGCTGACACAACTTGTTGAGTGGTTTTTAATGACTCCATAGTGTCTTTTTGGGATCACGAGTTGAACACAGTTACCTCTAAAAATTCCTTTTGGGATATCCTGAAGGAATCCCAAGACCCGCTGTTGTCCAGGTGCCTGGTGAAGGCTGAAACTGTGAAGGCAGTGAGTGATTTTGAACTGAGTCACAGAATCATGGAATCATCCAGGTTGGAAAAGCCCCCCAAGATCACGAAGTCCAACCTGTCTCCAATCCCCATCTTGTCACCCAGCGCAGAGCACTCAGTGCCATGTCCAGCCCTTCCTTGGATGGGGACTCCACCACCTCCCTGCCAGCCCATTCCAATGTCCAGCCTGACAATCCTTTCCGGGAAGAAGTTCTTTTCCCCTCTGCAATCCTGAATTTCAAGCATTTCTCAATTAGCACTCCTTGTTTTCATACCACACTGATGGATGGGCTTGAGGCAGTTTCCTCCCTGAGTCTGACCAACAAAAGCAGTGTCAAGAGAAAGCACCGGGGAGGAGAATCACGAACAGCTCTTCTTGCAAGAGAAAAATGTGAGCAGTAGCTGGAGTGTCCACCCACACATGTATTTTAAAAACAAGCAGACAGAATATCGCTGTATTCCAATTCCTCTTCCCAGAGCAAAGCAGGCTCATGATTAATGGAACAAACAGCTCGGAATAATAAGCAATATTACTTTACATGCAGGGTCCGTAGCCACGAGGTACCCAGCGCACTCCAGAAGAGTAAAAGCTCGTCTTAATCATCACCTGCCTCCTCTGCAGTGTCTGTGGCATAAATTAGGGACATCAAAAGCTTTGGAGAGCTAATGAAAATGCTAAAGAGGTTCCAAACCAACAGCAGCGTAGCAGCCTCCTGCTTAATGGTGTTGCTGCATGCCAGGCTAGACCTGCCACCCCTAATTGTTTCCTTTTTTCCCTATTTGGGGAAAAATGATGATATATAAAATCCTGTTAGATGGGAATGCATTTAATAATGCAAAAAAGATGGAGGAGCAGAGGAAGGAGGGGAACCCAGCACTGCTATGGCTCGGTTGGGTTTGTTCACTGTCCCATGGTGGTGGAGCTGAAACCTTGTTGGCACGGCTGGGCACTGGCACAGGGTGTGGCTTGGGCTGCTACCTCCATCCCATTTGCTGCTCTTTGTCCTCTTCACATTTCCAACAAGTCTGAAAATTAGAGGGAAAGGAATGACTGTGTTTTCCTGGCGTAGCACAGAACCAGACTCTTCCAACCCAACCATCCCAACTGCTCCTCCTGTTGCACTCAGCCCTTAGCTGGGTGAGAAGATGGACTTTGGGTCCCACCACAGCCCATTTCTTGGCAGCCTGGGCTGAGAACTTGTTCCAAGCCTTGAGAAGAGGGTGAATTCAGCTGATCTGCCGTGAGAGGGGCTTTTCACAAGGGGGATTGGGCTTAAGATGAGGGAAGGCAGATTTAGGTTGGATATTGGGAAGAAATTCATCCCCATGAGGGTGGGGAGGCCCTGGCACAGGGTGCCCAGAAAAGCTGTGGCTGCCCCTGGATCCCTGGCAGTGTCCAAGGCCAGGTTGGAGGGGGCTTGGAGCAGCCTGGGATGGTGGAAGGTGTCCCTGCCTGTGATGTCTTCTCCAGCTGGAGGGATGTGGTTTTCCTAAATCTGGATATAGATGCCCACAGGTACCTCCTTCAGAGCAGCCAGAGCACTGCTCCGAAGTCTCTGGCACAGAAAGTAGCAGGGAGCTTTCCTTTCATATCTCAGTGATGCATTTGTGCCTTTCAGACTAAAAATATCTAAGGATGGAGATATGAAAACTCTTCTCTCCTACGTTATGGTTTTCCTTTGTTCCTACATGTTTTCTTCCAACCCCTGCATCCCATTATCTGCCTCAGGCTGCTCGTGGGTGAAGGATGAGCAGCAGCTCACAGCCAGGCAGTGAAAATCCCTGCTTGGAGGGAAAAATCCATCCATCACATGGAGTTTTTGGATCAAGATCAAGGTCTCATCTGGGATGGGAGTGATGAAAAGGCTTCTTCTGCCAGTGCTGGCTGCCCACATCCTGCTGCCCACATCCTCCTGACTGCTTGGAGCATCCCTGGAGCAGGGATGGAGCAGATCCCAGCCTGCACCCACGTTCAGCCCTGTGCAGGTCCATATGGACCTGCTGGGATCGATACGGAGGTGAGGGAATAACTGAATGTACTCCTTGTGCCCCTGAGGAGCAGCACACCTGAGCTGCAGGACACAGCTCTGTCCCTGGGCATTTCTGATGTGTCATTTCAACAACACAGAGCCCCAAAAAAGGCAAGAAAAATAATAAATAAGGGAATGTTCATGCTTAGACTGTTTCAGCCATTTCTGCTGTCAGTTGCTTTACCAGCTGGCCAAGCTGGAAGTAGGGGAGATTGGCTGGTTTTCTGATTATCTGGGAAGATGAGCCAGAATATGGCTCAAAAAAAGGGAAATATTTCTATGAACTGTAAGAAATTACTCATTCCCACAGGTGTAATTCCAGGCATTGATTCATTGGGTTAATTTTTAGTGGAAAAAGGAGTCTTTACACGCATGAAAGAGGCTGCTGAAGCGTGGCTGGTGTTTGTCCACGACAAAGTCGTGTGGAACACAAGGGTATTTGTTATTTAATAAATGTTGCATTTATTATTGCTCAAAACAGCCTTAGCAAGGCTCTTCCCAGGGGTATCCAACATGGACACCTGAAACAGGATGTGCAATGACACTGGAAGGAAGGAATGCCAGCTGTTGGTGCAGCAGGGATGGAGATGGGAGAGCAGGAACTGCTCCTGGCCACGGTGACAAGGACAGGCTGTGACCCTGCAGAGAGGAGCGAAGAGGGATGGCTGCTCTGCAAATCACATTGCGCTGTCTCCTCCACCTCCGGCTCTCCCACGCGGAATTTGATTACTCTTCTGCTCCAGAGAAAGCTTTCCTTGGCTGCTGGCCGTGCACAGCTGTCTGGTTTGTTTATGAGGTCCCTTTCTGTGGCTGCCACTCTGGACTCCGTGCTCAGGGATAATCCCAGGGTTGCTGGGAGCATCCCATTCCTGAAAGACAGGACAACACCCTCCACCCCACACCAGCCCTTAAGTGGGAGCGAGCCCCACCCTGCTTCCAGCTAATTTCAGGATCAGTTTCCTCTGCATTTCTGGTTAAATACAAGCTCAGTGAAGCCACCAAGTCAAAATTCCCATTCTGCAAATATCCTGGGAAAACCATATCAAATTTCCTGTTCTGCACAGGTCATGGGGGAAAAAATCACTGGGTTTTGAGGGGGAACATGGCGTAATTTTGAGAATTTCCTCCAGGGGAGGGAAAAAACCAAGAACTGAGCTTTTTTGCTCTGCCTGCTCCTGCCTGGGTCCTTGGGGCTGGGAGCGAGGTGGCTCATCTTATCCAGTGTCAGAGATTTCCATGATCCATCTGGGAAAGCCCCTGGAGCTCATTCAGTTACCCCCTGACGTCCCTGGGCCTGCCTCGGGCAGGATGTTGGTGATGCCCTGAGAGCATCAACATCTCCTTCCAGCACCCCTGGAAAGGAATGCAGAAAATCCAAGGTGGGAAGCAGCAGCAGTGTCAAACAGGTGGAAGAAATCTGGCTTTGCTTTCACTGACCAAAGTGCACCCTGAGAGCAGAGCTGCTGCAAAACCTCCCAGGCTGTGCATCGCAGGAAGCCCATGGCTGAACTCTGAACCTCGTTATGCAGGAAATAATGAGATATCACAGAGATAAATGGGGTTGTGGACAGGATTCCACCTGGATACTGCTCTGAGTCCCTCCCAGTGCCTCACCTCCAGAAAATGTTTGGGTTGGAGGGAACCTCAAAGCAGATCCAGTGCCATTAATTAATAATAATTAATATTTACATATATATTTGTGTTTGTGGGAGAAAGGGAAACACGTGCTTGTATCACTGGGATCTGAAGAACTCAGTCCTGCCTTCAGACAAAGGTGAGACATGCACTGGGTGAATGTCTGGGGTGGGACAGAAGGAAGGAAAACCAAGAGATCTCCTCTTGCGGAGTCCTTATCCAGAGATAAGGAAAACCAAGAGATTGCCTCTTGCTGAGTCCTTATCCAGCCCCTGCTGAGAAGGAAAATAAATGTTTAATAGAGAAAATACAAAGTTCAAACCAGTGTGCCCTCCCAGTGTGTCCATTGCATGTCCCAGTGTGCCCTCCCAGTGTGGCCAGTAGGTGCCCCGTGGTAAACTGGCTGGGATGGGACAGGAGCCCTGGCAAAGCTCCTGGGAATCCCTGACAATCTCCAGGGAAGCTCCTGCTCCCCCTGCTCGCTGGGGAGTGCTGCACTGTGAAGCCACAAGTAGTTAATTAATGCTGATTAATTAAGCGCTTGGTTAGGACTGAAGGATGGGAAGCTGCTGCTTTAGCCCACGAGAGGGCAATGCTTCCCACCTGGCTGGTGGCCACACTTGGGAAAACTGGATTTCTGTACTTTCAGTTAGGAATCTAATGAGGAATTCCTTCTCTTTTAACAGTTTTCCTAAAGGTTCTGTTTGGGTTTTTTTTCATTGGGGCATAATGCAGGACAATGTCCTCGTGTGCATCTCTGTGTTCCCAGCTGGAATTGCAATAAAAGGGAGCTGAGCATTGGTGATCCCATCTCCTCTCCCATAAAACCTGCCTGTGGAGACAGGCTGGAGCCGGGAGAACCTGGCTGTGCCAGGGACAGCAACAACCCGGCTGTGCTGGTGTGGGGCAAAATGATGGAAAAGAGCAAGGAGAGGTTCTCCTGGTGCTGTCTCTGCTGCAGGGCAGGGATGCTCCATGGGTACACACTCCAGGCAGAGGTGGTGTTGGTGATGAATGCAGCATCCTCCCCAGATTTCATGGAATATCACAGAATCCCAGACTGGGCTGGGTTGGAAGAGAGCTCAAAGCTCATCCACCCCCTGCCATGCTCAGGGACACTTTCCACCGTCCCAGGGTGCTCCAAGCCCTGTCCAACCTGGCCTTGGACATTCCAGGGATCGAGGGGCAGCCACAGCTTCTCTGGGCACCCTGTGCCAGGGCCTCCAACCCTTCCAGGGAACAACCCTTCTCCCTCGTATTTAAATTGTAATCCACACCCTCCCCAGCCTCTGGAGACAAATGTATTCCCAGGTGATCCCAGCATCAAAGCTCTACAAGCAGAGGCACGCCAGGCCCGTTCGGGCAGCAGACAAGCCTTTGCAAATACCAGCTCTGCCCCTCCCTGGCGACCGCCAGCGCCTCTGCTCCTAAAATTCCCAGGACAGCGGCGCTCCAACCCCTCCATCCCGCGGGATTCTCTACCTCCATCACCCCTGCACCACCGCGTGTGCTCCCACCCCTCGGGCGCACGCTTTTCTCACTCAACCCCTTCCCGAACAGCCGGGAAGGGGCACGGCTGATCGCAGCCCTGGGAACGGGACAGACCGGACCGGGCTGCGGAGTGCCGCCGGCAGCGGGGAGACACGGGACGCGCGCCCCCGCCTGGCCACGCCCCCCGCGGCCATAGCCACGCCCACCTCGGCGGCACCACGCCCACATTGGCTGGGCGGGGCGGAATGGGCGTGGCCTGGCTCGGTGGGCGTGGCCTCGGCTCCCGCTCCGGTCGCCCGTGGAGACCCCGCGAGCGGCGCTCGGTGAGTACCGGGACAGGGGACAGGGGACAGCGGGACACCGGGACAGGGGGGTTCCGCCGGGAACACCGAGCGCTGCCGCCCGGGACAGCCCGCCCGGCAGCGCGGCGGCAGCGGGAAGCGGCGGCTCGGCGCCTTGGGCTGGCGGGCCTGGCGGGGCGGGCCGGGCCCGAGCGGTGCCTGGCTGCGTTTGGGGTTGGCTTGGAGGTTTTTTTGGGGTTTTTTTCCCGGTTTCCGCTGTGCTGAGGAGTGTTCCCGGGGGGAGGCGGCGCGCAGCTGTGGTGTGGTTCAACAAGTGGCGTGTGGCGCGGGAAGGAGTCAAAATCTGCTTAATTATGTAAAAAATAATCTGCTTCATTAGGTGAAAATAAATCTGAAATGGGCGTTTTTTCCTTCCTTCTCTTCTCCTTCCTGCCTCCTTTCCTCCCGACCTTCCCTATGGCACGATGGAAACCCAGAGCTGGCGGCTCCAGCCCCAACTTTCAGCTAAATCCTTAAAATTTCACCAATTTTAGTATTCCCAGCCACCGGGCCGTGGGTTTGCCATGGAATCACAGAGCTCTGCTTGACGGAGGAAGTTTCCCACGTGCGGGGAGTTGTGGGATGAGTGTGGGAAGGAGGTTAATTAGTGGGAAGCGTCATTATTCCAGGAGGTTTCGTGTTGATACTGAGATTACACACCCTGTTGCAGTAATAAGTTCGCTTAAAATCACGGAATTGCAGAACATCCTGAGTTGGAAGGGAACCACATGGACCAGCGAGTCCAACTCTTGGAACTTTAATACTTTAGTAACTTTTAAATTGCAATTCTCTATTTCAAGCTTAAATTCTTTACTTCTTTTTTTTGGGGGGGTGGTGGGTGGAAAGGGGTTTTTGAGTGTATATTGTGATTTTAGCCTGGTGGGTTTTGGGAAGGAGGAGCCAACAGGAGCTGGAGCTGTGTCAGGAGGGGTTTAGGTTGGATATCAGGGAAAGATTCTTCCCCCAGAGGGAGGTGGGCACTGAACAGACTCGCCAGGGAATGGGCACAAGCTCCAAGGTTCCCAGAGCTCAGGGATGCACAGGGATTTTGGGATATTCCTCTGCAGGGCAAGGAGCTGGACTCCATCATCCTTGTGGGTCCCTCCCTGTTCAGGATATTCCGTGATTTCATTTGTGTGGCACATGAAATGGAGTTCCCAGCAATTTGCCAGGTGATTATCCACTGTTTTTATTGGCTCAGAACCCACAGCATCAGGGACACGGTACTTGTCTGTGTTCATCTGCGTTGGAAATTGGTTTAGAAACACAGTTCTGGGAGGGAAGGGCGAGTAGTGGACAGTGGGAGGATTTTGTGCTGCTCAGTACCACTAAATGAGATTGAGGGATTAGTATGGAGTTAATGACTCTTCAATCCTGTATTTGATCCTGGCGTGGGATGCACTGCAGCATTTGGGATATCTCTAATCAAGGAGCAATAAACTCCAGAGAGGAACAGTGCATGGAGTCTGATGCTGGGAGTGACCTCATTCCATAGTCAGCCAGATGATGGAGAATTTTTCCTTGGAAAATGAAGCTCTTGTGTTATCCTGGAGGAATTTTTTATGCTCCCAGGCAGCAGAATACTTGCCAGCATCTCTCATCTCTTGCTGGTGTTAAATCCAATTATTGAGTTGTGCTGTAAGTTTCAGGTACTTCTTTTATTTCAATTATAACGTTTCTTTGGCAATATGATAACTTTTTGGTGAGTATTGAAAATCTGTAATTTTTTTGGCTCTGTTCCTAAAAAACCTCAGAATATGTGATCCAGACTCTGTCAAGTTCTCCATAGTAAGGCCTGGGATGAGACAGTAGAATTACGGAATTGGAAAGACCTCAAAGCCCATCCCATCCCACCCCTGCCATGGCAGGGACACCTTTCACTATCCCAGGCTGCTCCAGCCTGGCCTTGGACACTGCCAGGGATCCAGGGGCAGCCACAGCTTCTCTGGGAATTGCACTTCAGGGCCTCTCCACCCTCCTAGGGAACAATTCCTTCCCAATATCCCATCCATCCCTGCCCTCTGGCAGTGGGAAATTATCTCCCTGTCCTGTCTCTCTCTGCCTGTTTAAAAAGTTCCTCTCCCTCCCTTTTCTATGGCTCCACCACCCCTTCAAGATGTTGCTGGAATGCTCAGTGGAAGATGCTGAGTGGGAAAGTGCTGCTTCCCTGGACACAGCTTCCCAAACCCCAGCACATCCCTCTCTGATTGGACTCTGTTGCAAAAACAAATCCACATTGCTCCAGGAATCAGCGGTGCAGCCCCATAAATCCTCACCCTCCGCCCTTTCCCTTTGTCCCCTTTGCCAGAGCAGAGATCACTGCAGGGGCGGAGGGAATCATTTCCAAAGGTTTATGGTTATCAAGGGAAATGCCACCACAGCCTTGGCCGAGCTGGGGAGCGATATTCCGGGGAGGATTGTGTTGCTGCAACTCCATCTGTGCTTACACAAACCTTGGGAAGGGGGGAAGGCTGCTGGGTCCTGTGTCCTGGCACGGAAATACCTCTGTGCAGAGGCAGGAGTTGGACTGAAACCCCACGAACTGGGAAGCAAGGCCTCCAGTTCCTGAAAGTCGTTGTGGACTCACTGTTTCCAGGGCAATGGGAGCTGCAGATGTTTGGTGACTTTTGGGATTTGTTCTTCGTCTATCACTGCTTTAACTGTGCAGTTATTTGGTGAATTTTGCAGTGTTACACAACTGGGGCTCATTTTCCTGCATCTCAGCGTTCATCCTGCACTTGGTGTTGGGAGCTCTTGGTCCCACATCATTCCTGCTCTCAGGAATAATCTGGGGGGGGATTTGGAAGGGTGAGCAGTGGGGTGGAGCAGCTCTACAGGGAGGAAAGGCTGGGAGAGCTGGGATTGTTCAGCTTGGAGAAGAGAAGCTTCCTGTACCTGAAAGAGTTGACAGGAAAGATGGAGAGAGACTGTTTAGAAGGGCCTGGAGTGCCAGAGCGAGGGGGAATGGCTTCCCACTGCCAGAGGGCAGGGATGGATGGGAGATTGGGAAGGAATTGTTCCCTGGGAGGGTGGGGAGGGGCTGGGATGGAATTCCCAGAGAAGCTGTGCTGCCCCTGGATCCCTGGAAGTGTCCAAGGCCAGGCTGGAACAGCCTGGGATGGTGGAAGGTGTCCCTGTCATGGCAGGGAAGGGATGAGATGAACTTCAAGGTTCCTCCCAACCCAAACCAGGCTGGGATTCTATTAGAATTGAGGCCTGGGGTTCAGTGTGCCCCAAATACCAGCTCCCTGCTTGCTGGAGCCCCAGGCAGGGTGGCTGGGGGTGGATCACAGCTTTAGGATGTTCCTGGACAACCAGCAGCAGAGTATTTTTAGTTGTGCTCCTTGGAATATTTGGTAAAACAGGCAATGTGTTTATATTCAGCTTCCTGTGTCCGTATCAGCGTCTTGGCATGTGATGGATGTTCCAGAGGGAGGAGGGAAAGGGAAAGAAGTGTGTTGTGAGGATTATTTGTGCTGCAGCAGCTGAGGACGGCGGGATGTGGCCGCTGGGATCAGCTCCTTGTTTAAACATTTGGCTCAGCCCAGGCAGGAACCAGCCTTGCTCCCCCTTTGTTTACCCCATTTGTCTTCCCATCCCTTCTCCCGTGTCATTCCAAGCCTGCTGTGCAGGGACAGTTTAGTTTTTGGCACACTTTGGTTTGGGCTGTGTGATCCAAGCCTTGCTGGCCCTGCTCTGCCATGCAGCACCAGCTCTGAGCCCTGGCTCTCTGCGTGGGCTGTGCTTCTCCAGAGTGTTTGGAGGTGGAAAAGTCCATCTTTGTCCTGCTAGGAAGGGAGCAGTTGCTTCCCCAGCCTGCTTCCCTGACCCAGGCTGTGCTGCAGCTCTCTGTGCCATCCCCCCTTTCCTCTCCAGAGCTATTCCTTGGGCAGAGGCAGTGGAAGCACACAGGGGAGATATGGTCTGGTTTTCCTCTCTCCCAGGGATGGTTTTTGTTGGGCCAAAACTCCCCCAGAGCACAAACCCAAACGGTTTTCTGCTGCTTTAAACTGAGGACAGAAAATCCTCCCTCCCAGTTTCCGTTGTCATGATAAGGGAATGCCAAGGGGATGCCCTGGGACCCAGCCCTTGCTGCCTGAGCCAGGGAAACATCAGGGACTGGTGGCTGTCATAAAAAGGGAAAAATATGGCAGGTTTGGATGAGATATTAGGGATAAATTCCTCCTGGGGGGGTTTGAGGCCCTGGCACAGGTGCCCAGAGAAGCTGTGCTGCCCCTGGATCCCTGGCAGTGTCCTAGGCCAGGCTGGACACTTGGAGCAACCTGGGATAATGGAAAGTGTCCCTCCCCATGGCAGGGGGGTTGAAGGGGGAATGAGGTGAACTTTGAGCTCCCTCCCAACCCAATCCAGCCTGGGATTCTGTGGTTGTTGTGAATAATTTTGAGCAGATCCCAAATTGCATTTTCAGCTCTGTCTGTAACTTCAAGCTCCCCCAAAGTCAGGCTCTTTGGTCTAAGCTTGGAGCTGGGATAAGCAGAAAATGTCTCTGACTTTTATGGGAGATGGACCATCCTTTTCCCAGCTGAACCTGGTTCATGTTGCTGTAAAACTTGCAAGGGATTCCTCCTGCAAAGCAGGGATGCTCCAGCTGGAACTGGAACTGCTGCAGTGCAGCAGGAGCTGGCCTGGCACTGCCAGCCTTGGCCAGAGGGGTTGGGAACCATCCAGCTGTGGAATTCCTTCATCCCACGTGCCCTTCCCTGATTTATTCCTTCCCAGCACGGCCTGGCCTCTGAGTGGAGGCTGTTGGAGGGGGTGCATGACACGGCCTCCAACTATGCCAGCAATGCTGGGGCTGTGGGTTTTTATGGCTGGTTTGATAGGAGCTTTGATTAGGCAGGAATATCCGTGTGGCTCCGGGGTGGAAAGCAGCCCTGGGAGTCAGAATTACTTCTCAGATGCATGGAAATACTCAGAAATGGAGTTGGGCTGCTGATCTCTGAATGCCTCTCCCAACCCAAACCGTTCTGTGTGCTCCAGGATTGTTTTGACTGTGTTTTCATCTCCCTCAGGATGCACAAGTCAATAGTAAAATTTTCCTTATTTTTCCCCTCTCAATTTCCAGGGGGTGTGAGCAGAGTGGGGCTTTACACAGATAAGCAGAGCAGCAGCTTTTCCATTGAAACTTTGATTTTGTGCAGCAGCCACTCGTCTGTGGAGGAGGCTGTGTGCCGCATTTATTTATTATTCCTTGCTGGATGTGGACAGGACAAGCCTGGCACAGGGACAAGGACCATGGCAAGGCAGACTGTCCTTAACACAATTTATTTCCCTCCTCCACACAATGATTTGAAGAGCACTCATTAAAAGTGTGATTTCCAGCACGGGAAGTGGCATGTGATTACAATGGGAATACTGCCTGTGCTGCCTGCCACCTCAGTGCCTTGCTAAGGACCATCCCTCGGGAATTCTAGGTGGGATTTTCCCTGGGAATGAGGGAACTGGATGGCTGTGGCTTCTCCAGGCCCGTGGTCTCTCCTTGGCCAGGCACAGGGCAGCTCCAGGGCTCTGTTGCAGAGCTCCACCAGCCCTTGGCAACTCGGAGGTTGGATTCCTTCCAGAGGGTGTCAGTGGCAATCCCAGATCCGGCCGTGCCCTGCTCAGAGAGGGAGCTGTGCCCTGGCTCTGCCAGCTCAGGAGGTGCCTCTAATCCTAATTCCACTCTGGGGGTGTCTGGGAATCTGCCCTGGGAATTCCAGGAAAGGGCAATTGCTGGTCCCTGTTGGATTGTTAGGCGTCAGAAGCTGATGTGTATTTGCACACCCCTCGGGCTCCCAGCAGCAGCACAGCCAGGGGAAGGGAAAGAAAGGTGATTTTACTTGTAAATACAGTCCCTGCTGCAGCTCTCCCAGAATTCCCATCATCTGGTGGTTTTTATCACCCTCACAGGCTGGGAGAGCTGGGAATATTCACATGGAGAGGAGAAAGCTCCAGGGAGAGCTCAGAGCCCTTCTAGTGCCTAAAGGAGCTCCAGGATATAATATATTATGATAAAACTGATGTAATTCTGGGTTTTTTTCTGGGTATGCAAAGGCCTCCATAGGGAATGTGGGCTCTCAGGTTTGTTCAAACCCAGTGATTTAAACCCAGCTGTGAGAACACATCACTACAGGCTGACAGCTTGGAGTCTCCAGGGACAAAGTAATCCTGGAATGGTTGGGGTTGGAAGAGACCTTCAAGTCCATCCAGTCCCACCCCCTGCCCTGGGCAGGAACACCTTCCACTATCCCAGGCTGCTCCAAGTTTGAGGTAGATTTTCCAATCTCAGAATTCTGCATTTTTTGGGATTAGCATTAAATCACAAGTTTTTGGGATTAGCATTAAACCACAAGTGCCAACCCCCCTCAACTTTGGCTTTCTGGCACAGTGAAATCCTTAAAATTTTTATTTTATTCTTGTTTCAGGATCATTACACCGATAAAATCAAGGCAATCTGGACAGGGAGCAAGTCTGCCTATGTAGGTGAGTTTCCAGTCCACTCTGGTTCCTTCCTTTCATGCAAAACACAAAGCAGCACGACAGGTCCCAAACCCTGGTGATTTAATTTTATTCCAGGGCAGAACACACATAAAATCTTTGGCAGGGTTGCTGACACTTTTCACCTCATTTTTTTAACTGCCTGACTGCTTTTGTGTTGAATTTAGGGGGCAGAAAAACCTGCTTTTCCCACAGAAATCAAACTTTTCCCTGTTTATTCCCCTGGTTAGGAAGGACCAGCCTGCAAATCTTCATCATTTCTGCGTTACACGTGTTTTCTTTGACCGTCCAAAAATGCAAATCATTCTAAATCCCCCCCATCCCTTCCTGTAGCCAAGAATGCAGTGAAACCCTTCCCACCTCCCCAGTTCTTTGAGCTGAGAACTCTCCCCAGAACATCCCCGGCAGCGTCCTCGGCGTTATCTGCGGCAGACAGAGGAATCTGCTGAAGGTCACAGAACCTGGGGCCAGGCTGCATCCCGTGACTGCCAGGCTGGGGCTTTCATCCCTGCCCTCTCCTGCTCTCCAGGCTGATTCTGAGCCAGCTGAAAGCCTCTTTGCCAATGTCTCTTTGTAGTTTTCCCCTTTTTGCTGCTGGGAATGGGCTGGGTAGTGCCCTGTGGGGAGGAACAGGGAGCTTCTGTGGAGAAGCTGCCCTGCAGTTGGTTGCCTTTGCCAGTGACTTCAGGCTGATGCCTTTAAAAAACAACACTGCTCAGATGTTTTTTCAAAGCAACCTTGATCTAAAAGTCACTTCTCATGGCTTTCATGGGCGCTGAAGGTATGAAAAGTTAAGGCAGGAGAAATGCAGAGGAAAATAAAAGCAGGTTTTTCCACTGCTCCTCTCCCAAAATGTGCGTTGGGGTTGACAGAATCCCACAGTGGAGGCTGACTTTGAAAATCAAAGGGAGCTGCAGCCCAGGTTTGATCAGCAGGATGGTACTGGAATAACTTGTGAAGTGGAGGTTATGAAGGAACACAGCCTTAATTAAACACCCAGAACACCAAGTCCAATTGAAGATCTTGGGAGTTGTCTGTTTCCTTTCATTTCACATTATTAGGGATTTTAATCCCCAATTAAAACACTGGCAGTATTATTTATAATTGAAAAAAAAAAAAAGATCTCTGCTGTGAAATCTCTTAATATTCTCAAGTGTAAATTCTCTGAAGAGGGAAACATCACAAATGGATGTTCTGTGCTTTAAGGGACTTTTATTTTCTGCATTTCTGTGTGAATCTGCATGGCCAGAATTCCCATTTCTCATCCAGCCCTGGTTACTGCAGCTCCTCCAGGAGGGGGATGGAAGCAAAGTTTGTCCTTGCTGGACCTTTTCTGCTGGAAAATTTGGGTTGAAATCTGAGGTGCCTGAGCTCCCCCAATCCCTTCAGCTGTGGTGCATCCCAGAGCATCCCCATCCTTCCCAAAACCCCTGCAAGTCCTGCAGCTGCCAGATGTTTCAGCTTTCCTTTTCCAGACTGTGATCCTTGGAGGGGAAGATCTAGTTTTTGGGGAGGATCTTGTTTTCTTTCACCAAACACAAACTTCTCCTAGGCTCTATAAAATATTTGTGCCACGATTGTAAATCTTGCTTGAGACCTGTTTAAAATCCAGTCCTGTTTAAAAATCCAGCCCTTCTCCCCTGGAAGGAACCAGGGAGCTGCTGCTCACTTTGCTTTGGGGTAGCTGTGGGAAAATCCTTCTCCTGGCCACTGGTTGCCTGTGATGGGAGCAGGGAGGTGATGGATGATCCCTGCTGCCATTTTTCCTGGGAGGTTTGCCCTGTGAGTGTTGTGTTCAGTCTGCAGAGTGCAGGAGTGGCTCTGGGTGCTGCTGGGAATCTGTGGAGTGTCACACCACTTGGCTCTCTGTTCGTTGTGTGGGGAATGAGGATCATGGAATTCCAGAGTGGTTTGTGTTGGGAGAGATCTTAAAGTTCACCCAGTGCCACTCCTGCCATGGCAGGGACACCTTCCACTGTCCCAGGCTGCTCCAGCCTGGCCTTGGACATTGCCAGGGTTGGGACAAAAGCACCATAAAAAGAGAAATGACCCAAAACCATCTCCAATCCCTGTTTTACTTTACCCTCAGCTCTGTTTGGTTGCTGAGGGCAGCACCCCCGTGTTTTCCTGCTGCCCAGGATCATTTTCCACTCTCCTCAGCAAAAGGAAAAGATTCCAGCTCTGGTTCTTCCACTGGGTGTCAGCATGGCCTCACACTGAGCCAGCAGAGCCCTGCCAGCCGCCCTGGGCTCTGCCTTGGGCTGCTCCCACCGCTGGAAAAACCAGGCTGGCTGCATGTCCAGAGCAGGGAGCTGGCTGGGGAGCAGCTCTGCCAGGCCGGGATGGGGCCAGGAAGGGGCTGTTTGGCTGGAATCTCCTTCCTCCTCCCAGCAGGACAACCGGTTGGAGCAGGAGCAGTGTGGGACGTGCCTGCCTCGTCCCAGGGCTCCCTAATTGTGGTTCCAGCTGGGACACTGGCTCCTTGCTGCTGGAGGAGCTGTGGAGAGCTGGGCAGTGTTTGCCTTGGAGGTGTGGATGGGAGCAGGAGTGTTCCCAGAGGTGCTCTGGGGACACCTCAGGGCTCTGGGGACACCTCAGGGCTGCTCTCCCCCCTCACCGACCCTCCTGCTCTTTTTCCACTCTCAGTAAGCATCCAGGCTTCCCAAGTCCTTTCCAAAATCCTGCTGCCTGTCTTGCCAGGCCAAGGCACCTCCTTCAGCCTCCAGTGGTCAGTGGTGGGTGAGAAGCTGCACCCCTGAGGGCTGGTTGGGTTTCAGGGGGGCAGAGGCACCCCTTGGATGCTCCTTTCTCCAGCTCCTGCTCCAGCAGGGGATCTGTGCCTCTCCCACCTCGTGCTGCAGGATATTCAGGGGCTGGGGGGACACACCAGCTCTCCTGCCACTCCAAATGCTCTGCAGCACTTTGGCTGAAGGTAGAGCAACACACACTGAGATTCCTCCAACAGATTCTCCCATTGGAGCCCTAAAAATTCCAGAATTAAGGCTGGGGAATATCATAATTCCAGAGACTTTGTGGTGCTTGTGTGGAATTGCTTTATCTGTTGCTGTAGCTGGCTGTGCTCTGATGCACCCTCAGAACGGAGTTGTTTATTCCTTCCCCCACCTTTAATGCCAGCAGTGGCCTCTTGGCTTGGACTTGGAGCATTTTCAGGTTCTGCAAGTCATGACAAAGCTGCTGCTGAGCTCCCCAGGGTGCCCTGTAGGAAAACCAACCTCCAGCATTCAAGTCCCAACCAGCTGCCAGCCCTCTGCTCCCACAGAGCTCCTGGGAAAGCAGCACAGCAGAGCACCCTCAGGATCCATGGAAAGCTCACCCCACGTCCTGCTCTGCACCTGGAGAGGGGCATGGAGGTCCTGCCAGGCTCTGGCATCACCCCCTGCTTGTGCCACCCCTCCAGGGGCCATCGTGGCTCTTCTTCCCTGCTCTCCATGGGGATTGACCTCAGCTTGGTGCCTCTCCATGCAGCTCCTCTTCCTCTTCTTCCTCCCCAAAACCCTCCTGCCCAGCAAATCACTGCATTTGCAGATGTAAAAATTTATTCTTTTTATTTCTTAGAGCTCTGGGGGGTGTGGATTGCTGAGAGAAGGCAGCTGGATTTGGGGGTTGGTGTGTTGTTCCCAAATTGTTTGCAGGGTCCTGGCTGAAGGCAGTGGGATGAAAGGATGCCGGGGAGGATGGAGGGAAATGGTTTTGCAGGCAGGGCTGTGCAGCAGCAGTCAGAGGCTGTGTTAGTGCTGGTGACAAACCAGATCCAGCTGAAAATTCTCCTGGCAAACACGAGGGAAGTTGCAGGACTGGGAATGGCTTCCCTTGGAAACCTGCAGCGCTTGTTGTGGAATCCCTGAAATGCTCAACTCCAGCTCAGGGCTGGGAACGAGCTGGGAGCAGCAGCTCTGAACTTGTCCAGCTGCTTGTTTCCCTTTTCCTCCTGTTGCTGTGTTCTTAAGCAAAGTGGGATCATTTCCATGGTGGTGTTTGTTTCTGGTTTATCAGGCAGCAGCATCCCGAGGTTTCCGGGCTGGAGCTGCTCTCATTCCATGCAGGAGCAGCAGCTGCAGTGATCTCTGGGATGTTCCTCCCAATCCAGGGAATTCAGGGTGTGCAGGGCACCCCAAACCGAGGCTGCTGCTGCAGGGCCTTGGCCAGGAGGGCTCCCAGTGGGAACAGAATGTGTTGGGAACACCCTGTGTCCTTTTCCTGCTGTTTCCTTGGCAGGTTTGGAGCCCACCCAGCACAGAGGCCTTTCCACCTCTCTGCTCCCTGTCCTCCTCAGCAGGGCTCCAGTGGCTCTGCAAAGGGAGAGGCCTTTGAAACCTCCATTTGCAGATTAGCTGTAACTTTAGATCCCTGCTGACAGCCCTGGAAAACCAGGGGCTGGAAAACCAGGGCTTGCACTTGGAGCTGCTGTTGTCGCTGGTGTTGGTTTGTGTTTTGTCCAACCTGCTCTGTTGAGCTAAGTTTTGATTTATTCACCTCAGAATCTGTTTTATTTCAACAGAAACAGTTACAAGACACCTTTTATCCCTCTGAACCTTAATCCTGCAGGGTTTTTTTTACCCATTATGACCTGGTTCTGGATAACTGGAGCAAACTGGGAGCTGTTTTCTGTGCCGAGCTGCTGGGATTTCCAGCAGATTCCCAGCCCTGCTTTAGCAGTGCTGATTTAATTACCTTTCTCTCAGCAGGTGCTTCACAAGTCCTGGATCTCAAAGAGTAAGTAAGATAGTCCAGAGTTTAATTATCCCACTGGAGCTGGCGTTTGGCACCCAGCCCAGGCGGATCTGGGGATCTGCTGCATGGCAACCTCCTTACCTAAAGCCTGCAGCAAGAAATAGGGCAAGGCCTGGAAAAATAGGGCTTTTCTGTGGAAGAGGGGCAGCTCCACCTGTTTGCAAGTGTTTCAAGAAAGGAAAAAATGCAGGTGTGTGTCTGCAGGAAGTGCACTGGACGTTTCCTGGTTTTTTTCTCTTTCCCTGGCAAAGTGCAGCTGGTGAGCACCTTCCTCTGCAGGCCTCAGTTTTCCATGGATAAATTAGGAAGGAATTCCTCCCTGTGAGGGTTTGAGGCCCTGAGAAGCTGCCCCTGGATCCCTGGGAATGTCCAAGGCCAGGCTGGATGGGGTTTGGAGCAGCCTGGCACAGTGGAAGGTGTCCCTGCCATGGCTGTTCTGGGGCTGATCCTTTTGTCTCCTTTTAGGCTGTGAGTCAGACCCAAGGGAGAGTTGCAGCCCTGCCTGCAGCTGCTGTGGGCTTTGGGAATCTCTGTCACCACCAGCCTGGGGCCTGCAAGCCCCTGCTTAGCTTTGTCACAGCCAGGGGACTGAGGTTGTCACCCTGTGTCCCTACAGGGAACTCCCTCCTGCTTGGAACAGCGTGAGTCACTCCAGAAAATCCTGGAATGGTTTGGGCTGGGAAGGACCTTAAATCCCATCCCCTGCTGTGGGCAGGGACACCTTCCACCATCCCAGGCTCCTCCAAGCCCCAATGTCCAACCTGGATCATCAGCCATGTTTTGTCTTAGGTGGTGAACAGGAAAAACTTGGAGATTTTAGTGAATTTAGCACAGAACGAGGAGCTGTGGCTGTGAGTGCTGAAACCCCAGAGATCCCAGTGGGAAAGGTTGGGATGAGAGAGGCTCTTGGGGCTCCCTTTGGCTCAGGGCTGAGCATGAGGGATCATTTCCTAGAAATCAGAGCAGTGCCCTCTCTGACCCAGTGGTCATTTCTTCAGGGAACATCTCCATTCTCCAAGGAATGGGAATGGAAATGGCAATTCCCTCTCCCATCCCAGAAAACCCTGCCCAGGGCTCTGACCCTTCAACTTCTACAGAGTTCTGCCACCACCGGTTTAAATCTGGGGAGTTTTGTGAAGTCCAGGGTGCCCTGTGAGAAATCCCATGGCTGCAGCAGCTCGGATCTGTTGCCAGGAACTGGGAAAAAAAAACCAGTATTATTGGGAACTGACCTAGTTGTTGTAAATCTCCCTGCAGAAGAGATTTAGTAATCTTAGGAGGGCTATTATTGTTTGTTTGGAGATGGGCAAATGCAGCAATTTCATTTTCAAATCTTACCGTTTGGGTTGTTCTGGTTTTTTTTTCTTTCCAAACATCTCGTTTATTAACAAGGCTAAGCAGCTGGGAAAATAAGCTCTGGAACTTTCCTAAGGAGGTCATCTGTGTAGGGTGGGAAGGGATCCAGAGAATCCAACAGCTCCAGTGGCAAAAGGGGGTTTGGGGCTGGGGGAAGGAAGGCTGACTGTGGCCTTTCCCCAGTTAAATGAAGGGATAAGGGTTTAGCTTTTAATTTTGCAACTTTTTAAACTTTTTTTTTTTTTTTAAATACTAAAATTACAGGAATCAGCAAGTCCTGAGCTGTCCTCTCAGAGCTGCATTCGTTAACTTGATAAAAATGAATTGCTTTGTGTTGGGTTTTTCACGCTGTAGTTTTTCAATACTGGAAGAGAAAACTGCAGGGACTGGACTGGGAATTTGGGCTCGGTTTGTGGTGGATCTGTGCTTTTGTGCCCATGTGAAACAGCTCCTTGTTATTCCAGAAATGATGGGTTTGGAGCTCCCCCAGGTTGGAGCACAGGGGCAAAGCTGAACCCAGCAGCTGCATTTATCAGCTCTGGCAGTGCCACTGGAACTTCCTGCTTGGAATTGCTCATCTAAAGGAGCTTCAGGAGAGCTGCAGAGGGACTGGGGACAAGGCATGGAGGGACAGGACACAGGGAATGGCTTCCCACTGCCAGAGGGCAGGGATGGATGGGAGATTGGGAAGGAATTGTTCCCTGGGAGGGTGGGGAGGGCTGGGATGGAATTCCCAGAGAAGCTGTGGCTCTTTCTGGATCTCTGGAAGTGTCCAAGGCCAGGCTGGACATTGGGTTTGGAGCATCCATTGCCCTGCATGGATCTGCAGGAGGATGCTCCTCATATTTCCTGTAGCAAATAAGTTTTTAGTGACACCAAATATCAGGAATGAATCCTCTCCTCCTGTGCCTGGGCTGGCATTTCCTGCTCCTTGGGAATTGCTCTGCCTGAAGCTTCTCCAAGGAATTTCCCCAAAAACCAGGACTCAGAGCAGGATAATGCTGCTCCCAGCTCGCTGGGCTGGCATGAGCATCAGCTGCAAAACAGCTCTGCTGCCCAGGCTGGGGTGAGAGAAACCTGAGTCCTGCAGGAGCTGCTGCTCAGAAAGGTCACCCAGAGCTGCCTTGGGCTTGGCTGCAGTGCCAGGGGTGATTCCAGCACAGCTCCACGGGGCTCAAACTCACCCTGAGGAGCTGTGGGACACCAGCAGAGTGCTGCTGGAGGCTGGGATGCAGCACAGGGACACAGCCAGGGCTGGGCTCAACTCCTTGGATTCCTGCAGGCCTGAGTAATTTGGAATCCCAGACTGGTTTGGGTTGGGAGGGACCTTAAACCCCATCCAGTGCCACCCCTGCCGTGGCAGGGACACCTTCTGCTGTCCCAGGCTGCTCCAAGCCCTGTCCAGCCTGGCCTTGGACATTTAGGGCTATAGGATAATGGTTTAGCTAGGCCTGCCTGGGTAGAGAATCAGCCAGGGATGCTGAGATCAGCCTGTGCCTGGGCTGGTATTTCTCCCCAGAAAGGTTTGTCCAGCCCTGGCACAGCTGCCCATGCCAGGAGGGATTTCAAATGTGGCACTTGGGGACAGTGGTGGCCTTGGCAGTGCTGGGGAACAGTTGTGTTCCGTGGTCTGGGAGGTATTTCCAAGCTCAGTGATTCTGTGATTCCATCCTGGCTCACTCCCTCCTTTCACTCTGGGCTGGGCTCAGATCCTCTCCTCCCCTGGTGCAGCTCCTGGGGAAGGTGAGGTATCCCTGCACACCCTGAGCTCCCCTGGAATCCCAGGGGAAGCTGCAAATGTGGCAATCAAGTGGCCAAAGCTGTGCCAAAGCAGGCTCAGAAACCTGCACAGGAGCTCCTTGCTTTTCTTTGGAGTTTGCTTTACTTCCAGAGTTGTTTTTTAGCTGATTGGTCCTGGTGGGTGTAATAATAATAATAATAATAATAATAATAATAATAATAATAATAATAATAATTTTAAAAAGTACTTTTTGCAGCATATCACGGATGCCACTGTTTAAAAGCAGCTCAGGGTGCTGTGCTGCCTTCTGGAATCATAACCTGCTGTCTTTCCAAGCAGAACTTCCCTGCTGCCCTGAAAATGTCAGGCAAGACAGCCACCACCACCAACAACATCGCTCAGGCGCGCAGGACTGTGCAGCAGCTCAGGATAGAAGCCTCCATCGAGAGGATAAAGGTGAGAGCACAGCCTCCTTCTCCCTCCTTCCTTCCCCTGCTTTTTCCCCTTTTCAGCTGCAGGACAAGGAGCTGACAGTGTGTGTGTGTGTTTTGTGTCTTTGTGCACCCACAGCTCAGCCTTTCCCCCTCTCAAAGCCTGACAGCACCAGCAAACCTCTCAGCTCAGCAAACCCAAATAAATCTCCTCCTTGTGACCCAAGATGCCACCCAGCCCTGCCCTCTGGCAGTGGGAAGCTGTTTCCCCTTGTCCTGTCACTGCAGGAGAGATGAGAAATCCCTCTGGAATTATTTTGAAGCCCCTCCTGTTCTCAGTTTGCTGTGGGAGCCAGGTGGAGCCTTTGCCTGGTGTCACAACCAACCCCAAAGAGCATCTTTCCCTTCATTCCCTGTGGCTCAAACCAGCAGACAGAGCCCTGCAGAACTCTCCAGCACCTCTCCCATCCCTCACAGGGGTGTTGTTCCCCCACACCTCTCAGCATTTTGATCCCATTTCCCTGGAAAACCCCATTTAATTCCAATTTCCCATGTCCTGCAGGTGTCCAAAGCCTCGGCAGACCTCATGCTGTACTGTGAGGAGCACGCCAAGAAGGATCCTCTGCTGATGGGAATTCCAGCTTCTGAGAACCCCTTCAAGGACAAGAAAACCTGCATTTTGTTATAGGGCATTGGCAGCTCTCCTGCCCAGCCCCTGCCAGCCCAGCTGGGCCAGGCAAACACCACCACTCCCCAGGTACCACCAGTCCAGCCCATCCCCTGAGCTTCCCAAAGCATTCCTGCTGATCCCTGCCTCTCCTGGGAGCTTCCTAAGCCAATCCCTGTCCTTCCTGGCCAAGGGAATGAGGTCCAGGCTTTCCCCACGAGGCTCCTGGTGGCATTTGCCAACTCCAACGAGACCAAAGTTGCCTGAGCTTTGCTGAGAGAGCAAAGCTGTCGAGATCTGATGGAATCACTGGGTTTACATTTTTTTAAAATTGTGGATTTTTTTTCGGGGGGGGGGTCGTGCCTGTGCTGGCAGCACCTGTTTGTGCACAGGCACGTTTAAAGTGCATTTTCTAGCCAAAACTACCTTGCAAAATGGTTGTAGCAGCTGCTGGGGAGCTGCAGGGAGTTGTGCCTCAGCCTTCCTCCTGCTGGCCTCTCTTCCCAGGGCTTTTAAGGGATAGAGCTGAGAACCAGAGATGCTTTCCCTGCTTTCCAAGAGTTGAAAAAGCAGAATTTCCAGCTTGGATTCTGCTGCATTTTCCTCAAATTCAAAAGCTGTGTTAGTACAAAACACACTGTCAAAAGGAAAAAGGAAGAGGAGGCTGGAAGTGCCCTGGCAGAGCTGGAGGAATGCTGCCCTTGCTCCCAATCCCAGCTGGGTTCTGTGCAGGGAGTCAGAACTTGACTCATTTTTATTAAAAAAAAATTCATTTTTAAACGGGAAAAATGCCAAATTATCTCCAGCTTGTGGTTATGCATTTCTAATTGGAGGGCCTTTCCATCTAGTATATATTTTATATATACATATAATAAAAAAGTCTTTCTCTGTGTGTGTGTAGATATATAAACTTTATATATTAACAGCAAATTTTGAAGGTTTTCAAAATAATCCTGACTTCAGCTGGCTGCAGATGTCCTTCTGTGCAGGCAGCTGAAGCTGTGATCTGCCATAACCCTGCATTTCTGGGAGGATATTTGCAGAATTTATGAACCACTTGTCATTTACGTTGCATATTTGTCATTTCCATATAAAATTATAGACCCACTTTTGATGTAGATTAAGAAATTCAACTTTGCTTAACCAACCTCTTCTACAGAGCTCCAAAATCAGCCTGACAGAGAAACCTGCTGCTTGTCCTGTGCTTCTGTGCAAATTATTTTTGTAATCAGAGTATTTTTCTAGTGGCAGTTGGAAAAAAAAGCCAACAATGTAGCTCTGCACTGATTTCTTTTTCTCTGTGTTTGTGTCTATTTATCACACTACCTGCTTAGAATTAATGAGCTCTGCTAATTGCTCAGCGTGGGGCTGGAGGTGCTGAGAGCTCCAGCTGTGCCCAGAGGTGCCCAGCTGGGCTGTGGGGAGGGGAGGAACCTCGTGGTGGTTGTTTTCTCAGGAATCTGGGAAGGAATTGGGATTTTTGTTTGGCTCCAGATCTCTGTTCTCAGCTCCAAAACAGCTCCCAGGTGTGGCTGCAGGGAGTTCTTTGTGTGTGCACTGAGATAAAGCCTGCTGATCCAGCTGTGCTGATCCAGCTGTGGGATCCTGGATGGTGATCCAGCAGAACTGCCTGACTCTGACAGTGTTTGATCTATAAATTTGGGTAAACTCACCATTTTTTAGCTACAATATCCATGTGAAATCTGGAGTGGTCAGGTTTGCACTTTGCTTTTTGCTATCAACACCTCCAGGAAAAAAACAAGGATTTAAAAATGTGGGGAAATGCCCAAATTTTCTGCCCTAGCAGAATTTTTTAAAGGAGAAATGAGATCATTGCATCCACAGGTACCAGGAGAAATCCGTGGTGAGACCCCACCGTGGTGATTTGGGGGGAAAAATGTGAATTTGGGTGCTAAACCAGGTGCCCCCAGGGCCACCCAGTTTGTAGTGTGGGGACAGGGCTGGGGGTGACACTGGGAGAAACCAGAGGGGTTTGGATTGAGTGTGAGCTTGGAGAGGTGACAAACACTGTGCTGCTGCAGTGTCCCTGGGCACAGGGTGGCACTGCCTGTCCTGAGCTCTGGGCTGCATGGGGACACAGACAGGGACAGGGATGGGTGGCACTGCCTGTCCTGAGCTCTGGGCTGCATGGGGACACAGAGAGGGACACAGACAGGGACAGGTGGCCTCGTGCTGGAACATCCCAGCAGTGGGACAACAGGTCCATCCTCCCCTCCAGGCTGGGCTGGCACTGACCCTGCCAGGCTGAAACCAGAGTGACCCAGTGCCACTGCTGGGGGGACAGTGGTGTCCAGCCAGGTGCCCTCAGGGAGGGACAATGTGGGTCACCAGTGTCCCCATGGCCTGCCAGGGCAGTGCCAGCAGCTGGGCTGTGTAGATTTTGCTGCCACCCGGGGAAATGCCATCTGTGCCAGGCTGGCTGTGTCATTAGCCAGGACCCTGGCACCAGGAGCTCCCAGCTGAGCTGGGGGTGCAAACAAATCCACGGGGCTTTGCAGAGTCTGCAGAGCAAGGAAACACCAGCTCAGGTTTTCCTCCTCCAGGGAGTCAAATTTCCCACCTTCCAAGGAGCTGCAGCAGTGTGGAAGCCTCGGCAGCAAAGCCCTTTTTTCTTAGCTCCTGCTGTGGCAGCATTCAAGCAAAATAAATAAATAACATTCCCAGCATTTCCTGCAGCACATCGGCTGCTTTGGCTTTTAATTGCTTGGGAGGGGCCGGGAATAAACCCACACTGGAGCTGCACAACAGGACCTTGCCCGTGGCCAGGACAAGGAAGCAGCTGCTGCTCAGCCCTTGTGCATGCATGGAGTGAAGAAATAAAACCCTGGGCCAAAGGTTTGATTTTACACTTTATTTCCAAAAAAAAAAAAAAAGAAAACACAAAACAAGAACACCAGAACCCCAAAAAACACTCGAATTTCAAACAATTATATTAATGTCGCTGCTGTTTTGCAGCCAACTGGGAGATTCGTGGTTGCAGACCAACTGCTTGAGGGCATTTCGGTTCTCAAACCTCCAAGTATAAATAATTTTTTTCCATCAATATCAGAAAATAACTTATTATTATTATATATCTTAGCATAAAAACGTGAGAATTAACATCCCAAAAATACAACAACATTGCTGGCGAAAGGCCTCGATTAACCTCGTTTGCTCGTTCAGGTGTTCAAAGCAGGAGCTTGAAGTGGCACTTAAGGACAGAAAGAGTGAGGGGTGTTCTCGGAGGCACCCCGGGCTGGCCTCATCCCTCTGCAGGCACTTCTGCCTCCCCACATCGCTCGGCTCCACTCCCACATCGCAGCCAAACCCCACCCCCGACGGCAGTTCCAGCTTTATTATTTTATATATCTGTTTTTTTTTCTTCTTGTTGTCGTTGGGTTTGAATTTCCCACCCCCCCCCCTTTTTTCCCTCCCGGAATGCTGGAGCTGGGGCAGGGAGTTCCTTCCTGAGCAACTGCGGGGAAGTGTTGCAGCAGTGCCGGGCTGGGCTGGGCTGGGCTGGGCTGGGCTGGGCTGGGCTGGGCTGGGCTGGGCTGGCTGGCTCGCTGGGGTCACCGCTCCGGGAGGTTGATCACCGGTACCCACTGGTCCAGGTACCTGCTCTCCCGGCAGAAACACATCAGCTGACTCAGCGCTGGATCCTTCCACTGCGACGCCTGCGGGTTCTGGAAAGGGGACGGCAAAAAAGAAAAAAAAAAAAAAAAAAAAGCTTCAGCAGGGTAGCAAAAACAAGCCGAGCGCGGTAGGGGGAGGAGGGAATGAAGGGAGGGAAAAAAAAAAAGAGCACAGCAGAAAGCCCAGCAGTGTGAATCATCTTAAATTGCCAGCGAGGCAAACAAACAAGTCAAGCCTGGAAGCATGTGAGGAGTTTAGCTTTGGACTCTGGGGCAGAGGAGGGAAGGGGAAAAAAAACCAGGGGGGGCAGAGATAAAAGGGGGGGAAGGGAGAGAAAAAGGGGGAAAAAAGAGAAAGAAAAAGTAGGGAATAAAGCAGGAGGGGGAAAAATAAAGAGGGAAGGGAGGAAAAATAGGGAAAGAAAGAAAAACAGAAGAAAGAGGGGGAAAAACAAAGGAGAAGGACGGGGAAAATAAAGGCGAACGAGGGGAGAAGGCACCCGGGTTCCGTGGGGCGCGAGGAGCCCCGTGCCGGCCCGCTGAGCCGCGGGTTCGAGCCCCGGGCGCGGCAGTCGGGGGGTCCCGAGGGCACCGGGTCCCGGGCGGGTGTCCCCGCGGCGGCAGGCCGGGCTCACCGTGACGAGCACGCAGTGCAGGTCGGCGGGCGGCTCGGGGCCCGCGGCGGGCAGCAGCAGCTGCGCCAGGCGCGCCGGGTTGCTGACGCGCAGGATGTTGATGTCGTTCTCGCAGCAGAAGGCCCGCAGCAGAGTGAAGTGGATCTGCAGCGCCGCGTCCCCCGCCTCCTCCTCCTCGGCCGCCAGCAGGCACAGCACCACGTTATCGGGGTCCCTGCGGGGCAGCGCCGTCACCGCGGGCTCCCCGCGCAGGGGACACCGGGCCGGGGGGACAGGGGGGTCACCGCACTCACACGTTGAGCAGCTTGGCCGCCTCGTAGACGCCGAGGGTGAGGCTCCGCTGGCTCAGCGCCTTGCTCAGCACCTCCTCGAGCGCGTCCCCCGCCTGCTCCATCCTGCGCCGGGACACCAGGAGGCACCGGCCGTCACCGGCCAGCCCGCGCCGCTCCCGCCCGGCCTCCCGCCGCCCCCCCGGCCTCACCTCCCGGCGGCGCGGCGCTCCCCGGGCAGCTCCTCCAGAGTCATCACGGGGACGAGGGCACGGGGACGGGCCGGACGCGGCACGGACGGACGGACGGACAGACGGACAGCGGGCACGGGACGCGGGGCGCTCCGGCCGCTCCGGCCGCGCCGCCTGTGCCGGACAAAGGCGCCCCGCGCGCGCTACCCCCGCCCGCCGCCACCAACCCCCGCCGCCCAAATTTGCATACCGCGCTCCCATTGGCTCATGCAAATGAGGCCACGCCCCCCGAGCTGCCGGGACCGGGCGGGTCTGACCGTGCTGGGAGAGACCGGGAATGGGAACGGCCGGGATGGGAGCGACAGGGACAGCGACAGGGACAGGGACACCTGCCACAGACCAGGCTGCTCCAGCCTGGCCTTGCACACTGCCAGGATCCAGGGGCAGCCACAGCTTCTCTGGGAATTCCATCCCAGCCCTCCCCACCCTCCCAGGGAACAATTCCTTCCCAATATCCCATCCATCCCTGTCCTCTGGCAGTGGGAAGCCATTCCCTGTGTCCTGTCCCTCCAGCCCTTGTCCCCAGTCCCTCTGCAGCTCTCCTGGAGCTCCTTCAGGCCCTGGCAGGAGCTCTGAGCTCTCCCTGGATCCTTCTCCAGATAAGCACCCCCAGCTCTCCCAGCCTGGCTCCAGCCCTGCAGCAGCTCCATGGCCTCCTCTGGGCTCATTCCAACAGCTCCACATCCCTCTGCTGTTGTTCCCCAGGGCTGGAGCAGCTCTCAGGTGGGATCTCCCCTGAGGGGGGCAGAGGGGCAGAATCCCCTCCTTCGATGGATGCATTCTCTGTGTTCCCTGCCTACACAGCCATTGCACTCCTGCAGTTCAACTTCTAGGGAACACCAGTGTGCTCAGGACACAGCCTCGCCAGCCTTCAAACATAGGGACAATGTTTCCTACATGGAAAAATGTGGCTGCCCGTGAATCCCTGGATGGACAGAGCTTGGAGCAGCCTGGGACAGTGGAAGGTGTCCCTGCCATGGCAGGGCTGGGACTGGATAGGCTCTGAGGTCCCTCCCAACCCAAATCAGTCTGTGGTTTGGTGACCTCTCCCTTTGCAGGTTTCCAAGAACTCCGTGCTTGCTCCTGCTCCAGATGTCCTGTGTCAGCCCTGCAGACCTCCGGGGAGGATTTCTCCTGACGGGTGCTGTGTCAAAGCTTTCTCAGCTGTTCACCCAAACCCCTCCATCCTCCCCCAGCCGCTGCCAGAGCTCTTTCCCAAGCTGGCTGTGGGTTGGCACATTCCCACTGGCTCCACGAGCAGGGCTGCAGTCAGGACCCTTGGTGGTCCCTCGTGGAGGTTTTGGCAGCGTGTGCTTTAACGTTTTGCTTGTGTCAGTGTTTTCCTCCTGCTCCTAAACACCAGGAGCTGTTTTCCACAGCAGTGTTTGCCGAAGCACAATGTGCAGAGAGTGATTCCAGGCTGCCCTTCCTGCACCTCCTGCAGAATCACTGAATCGGCCGTTTGGGAAACGAGCTATCGTAGAATCACAGAATGCTGGAAAGGTTTGGGTTGGAAAGGACCTTTGGGATCGTTTCATTCCACCCCCTGCCTGGCAGGGACAGCTCCCACTAGACCAGGTTGCTCCAAGGTCACTCCAACCTGGCTTTGAGCAGCTCCAGGGATGGGAGGTATGAAACCATTCCTGCAGCAGAATTTGGAGGGTGATTTCAGCATCGATTAGTTGCATTGGCTTGGGGAGGAAACCTCCCAGGAATTTGCTCTGCAAGTGCCCCCAGCTCGGCTCTGACTTTCCCCATCCTGCTGCTGCAGCCTGATGAGACCCAACACAACTTAATGAAGCCCACGGTGTCGGGAGAAAGGGGAAAAAGCCCTTTTTGCATCAGGTGGAGGGGTGGCAGATGGCCTGGCCGCAGCCAAACAGGTGGGAGCATTGTGTGGTGACCCTCCGAATTAAGTTCGCTTAATTTGCTGGATCTCTATTAGCAACTGCAGGCTCTGGCTCTGCGCTGAGGGCTCTGCTGTGGCTCCAGCCCCGCAGCCCCATCTGTGCTGGCCCCAGAGCTAAATCTGTCTGGGAGGCAGCTGGGAAGCAGCTGAAGCCTCTTTTCTCTCTCCCGAGCTGCAGCAGCTCGCAGACCTGGCAGGCAACGCTTTAAAACTGAGCTTTCCCCGCAGGTTTCCCGGCTGGGTGCAGTTTTCCTGTCTCTCCCCTTTCCCGGAGGAGCAGCAGGGATGCTGGGGAGGTGCCTGGGTGTCTCTGCTGTGCTGCGGGGGCAGAGGGTGGCTGTGCTGGGGATGTGCCGTGCCTGCTGGCCTGGGCAGCCCGGGATGCAGCCAGACCCACAGTTGTCCCTCCGTCAGCTCCCAGCTGGCAGCTGCTGCTAAACCTTCTTTTCATCGCCTGCCAAAAGCTGCCGGGGTGTTTTGCTCCCCCCCTGCCCTTTAATCCTGACTTTCATCATTCCCCGGGCTGGGCCTGCCCTCCCCTCTGTTCAGCATGGCAGATTGGGGGTCAGGAGCTGCACTGGGCTCAACTGGGGGCTCAGCCTCGGCCAAGGCTCTCAGCTCTTCCCCCCATCGGGCAGACCCTCACCCCAAATGTTCTCTGGGGCTGTGGGGTTTGGCTGCCCCAGCTTGGCGAGCAGTGGGTTAACCCCAGGGATGTGGGAGATGCCCACTGGAGCCCTCGATGGGAGCTGCCGCTGGGGGAGGACTTCTGGGCCAGCTGGAGAGGTGGTTCCTGCACATTAGAGCATCGAGTTGTTTAATTTCAGTTTTTGGGAATGGGACCAACCATCAAACAGTGTCAGTGAGAGGTGACAAAGCCTCGTCCCTGCCGGCAACCGGCAGCCAGCCAAGCCCCTTGCTGGGGCTGCCTCGGGGTGGTCCTGGTCCCTGAGCCCCCCGGAGCTCTGCCAGGGGCCTTCTGCTCCCTTTCCCCTCGGCTCCCTGCTGTCCCTGCTTTGGGTGTCCCTGCTTTGTGTGTCCCTGGTTTGGGTGTCCCCGATCCACTCCCTTGTCTCCCTGCCTTGCCCTGTCCCACATGGCACCTTTGTCCAGCCCCGCTGACCCCTTGACCATCCTGCTGCTACAGGAAGATCCTGCCGTGTCCCTTTGCTAGGACACCCCAGCGGTCCCCAGGGCAGCCCAGCTCTCAGCCATGGAGTGCCAGGGTCACAGAGTGTCCCCACTCCCCCTGGATCTGCTGGATCCCGAGGGCAGCGAGCACGGCTGCAAAGCAAACGCCAGCTTGCACATTCCAGGGGCTGCTTTCCCGGTGGCACCAGTTCCGTGTCACCGAGCTGACCCCAGTGCCCCAGCTCGCTGCTGTGGTCAGCTTCCACCTTCCCCGAGCAGGGCATCCTGCCCCGGAGCCTGGCAGGAGCAGATCCCCCAGACTCTGACACCCGGGACACTTCAGCTTTGCTTCCCCGTGGGGCTGGGCAGAAGTCTGGGATTGCCACAGGGTCCAGCTTCCCTGGCCTCAGCAGTGTGAGCCCCTGCATGGGCACAGCCCGTGTTCCCTGCAGCACAAAAAGATATTTCCCCCCTGTTTTCCTTGGAGTTTCTCCATCCCCGATGGAACTAAAAGCAGGGTTCAGCTGGAGCCACCCCTGCTGCTGTTCAGGGCTTGACTTTGGCCAGCCCTGGGAGCGCACAGGGCAGCCAGGAAGTCTGGACCCGGCTGGGCTTGGCTCTGGAGCTGGGCAGGCTGCCAGCAGCTTTCCCAACCGCCCAGGTCACGGGAGTGCAGCTGAGAGCCTGGCTGGGTGGCACGGAGCAGGGCTGGGACTTCCCTGGCACATGCATTCGCCTTCTGCCTGGCCCAGGCTGCTCTGCAGGCTCCCGGCTGGGGGTTGCCTCTCCCGAAGGTGGGAGGGCAGGGGGCTGGGGGGATGGATGTGTTTATCCCACCCGATTTGCCAGCACTCAGCACATTCCTGCAGTCCTCCGTGGTGCTGGAACACTGCTGAGGGGGAGCTGGGTCTCCCTGGCTGCAGCACTGCAGGGCTCAGCAGCAGGAATTCTGCAAACAGGGAGCACAAGTGGGACCCTGGGAGTGTGTCAGTGGCTGTCGACTGAAGGAGGGGAGATGGAGATCAGAGGTTAGGAGGAAATTCTTGGCTGTGAGGGTGGTGAGGCCCGGGCAGCTCTGGCTGCTCCATTCCTGGAAGTTCTCAAAGCCAGGTTGGACAGGACTTGGAGCCTGGGACAGTGGAAGGTATTGCTGCCCATTCCTCAGGGTGAGCTGTAAGGTGCCTTCCAGCCCAAACCACTCCAGGATTCCATGATTTTATGCATCACCCATGTCCCACCATTCTGTGTAGCTGCTGAAATATCTTTCACTTCCCCAGCCCACGAGGTGCTGCCCCAGCAAATCCCTGCTCAGCTCCCAGCAGCTCCTCATTGCCCTGTGAATTCAGGGCAGCAGAAACCTGTACTGCAGCCGGCAGGGACATTCCCTCTGGCTGCCATCCCTGGCCCTGGCTGCAGCCCTCCATCCCTTCTCCCTGCCTGAGGCAGGTGTTTTTCCCACCCTGAGCAGGCTGGCTGCACGTGGCATTCCCGATGGGAACCATCCGGCAGGGCAGCGCCGGGCGAAGTCCAGCGTGGGGAGCTGCAGTAAAAGTAAAAACAAACTTTGTCCCGTTTCATGGCAGCGTGGGGCCATAAAGCAGCACACGAGAGGTGCTTCTGTGAGGGAGAACTGTCCTGCCCCACAAGGAATTGGCTTGCTGTGCCCTGCTGGGGACACACAGCAGCCAGGAGCCCCCACCCTGCTTCCCTCAGGGCAGTTCCCTGTTTCCCGGGCACTTTGCATGCAGGAGAGCCCTGGTGTGAGCAGAGGGAGGGCTGGACCCTCCCCAAAGCAGCCCCCAGTCACACATCTGGGATCAGGGGACTGAGGTGGTTCAGCCTTCCAGTCATGGTTATCTTCACTGGTGCTCCTGTGGGCAGCAGGGAGCTCAGGGGGGACATTAATCATTAATCTGAATTGGTTTTTTTTCTTATAAACACGTGGAGAGGGAAGAGTGTTTAGAAAGCAAAGGGGAAGGACCTTGGAGAGAAACCCTGAGTCTGACGGTCCTTTCAGTAATGACTGTTGCAGTAGAGATAATGAAACCAGGGTGTTTATTTGAGAACAGATCAAAAAATATAAATAACAATATATAATTTAAAATATATATAATGTTTATGAGACCCTATTGCAGAGCTGCCTCCAGCACTAGGGTCCATCCATCCATCAGAGGGATGTGGGGCTGTTGGAATGAGTTCAGAGGAGACCACAGAGCTGCTCCAGGGCTGGAGCCAGGCTGGGAGAGCTGGGAATGTTCACCTGGAGAGGAGAAGCTCCAGGGAGAGCTCAGAGCTCCTGCCAGGGCCTAAAGGAGCTCCAGGAGAGCTGGAGAGGGACTGGGGACAAAGGATGGAGGGACAGGACACAGGGAATGGCTTCCCACTGAAAGGAAGTAGGTTTAGATGGGATATTGGGAAGGAATGCACACAAACAGGGACAGGGACAGGGACATTGGGGACACTGGGGACACTGTAGGGACTCGGCCGCCGTCGCTCCGGTGCCCTCTGGCGGCCGCACGGGGGAGAGCACCCGGTAGCTCAGCCCGGCACATCGCGCCCTTGCACGGCGGGAAAAACGCGTCTGTTTGTTATTTTCAAGTTTTGCTGCAAGGGAAAAGAGAACCATAAGTCCAGTTCATCATGGGATCCTGACGTGCCCTGCCGGGTGGGAGCAGTGGGGTTGGGGTCTGTGTGTGGTGACTCCCCTGCTCCACTGGGAGGCTGCAGGCTCGGGGCCACCAACATCCCAGGGAGTCACCTGGGCTGCAAAACCAGGGGAGAAAGGGTGAGAAACCATTCCACGGAGGATGGAGGCAGTGGTGGAAGCATTGGGAGCAGGGTGGGATGGAGGTCAGGATGGCATCTCCACACCCAACCTGTCCATCGGTGCAGAGAGCAGGGGAGCCCTGGGGAAGGTGGGGCCTCTGCCCCTCAGCCCAGAAGCCCTTTAGGAGGAATTAGAGGTGATGAAACCAGCAGAAAAATGCAGCAGCACGTGCTCCAGGGCGGCTGCAGGGAGCTGCTTCCTGCCTGGCCTCATGGAGCAGCAATGTCCCGTGGGGCAGGAGCAGGGCTGGGGATCCCAGCACCCCTGAACACAGCCATGTCACCAGGGACGTGGGTGACACTGCTTCCCACCTGCCGTGGGGGCAGGAGGACCTGGTCTTGTGTCCTGGAGAGGTCTGACAGCAGCCTGTCAGGCCAATTCTTTAACAGGAATTCATAACTTCTTTTTGTTAAGAAAATATAATTTTTTTTTATCACATGCATAATTTTCTAATTAAAATGATAACTCGTTGGAGCAAGATAAGCTTTAAAGTCCATTCTAGCCTGAACCATTCAGTGATTCAATGACCTCAACCACGAGCAGGACTTGTGCCATGGACAGGATTGGATGCCCACCATACCACCAGCCTGGGGATGATGCCCACCATGCCACCAGCCTGGGGACTGCCACTCCCTGCAGTGCCTTATCAGAGCTGTCAGTCCTGCAGCTCCCTGCTCATTTATGTCCTTATCTAAGGGAGCAGCCATGGGGACCCTGTGGGACAGGAATGCTGGGACAGCCCATGAGTGACACGAGGCAGAGGGTGAAGCACTCAGGGTTGAATCCTCAGCACGGGGAGGGGTTTGGGTCTTGCTGCAGGTCCTGGGCTGCAGGCTGAGCATCTTTGGTTTGTCTGCTGTGGCTGCAGCCCTGGAGCCAGGCGGGATGGCTGGCATCCAGGTGGGATGGCTGGGATCCAGGTGGGATGGGTGGCATCCAGGTGGGATGGGTGGCCAGGCAAAGGTTCACTGCCCGGGCAGGAGCTCTCAGAAACACATCCCGAGCCTTTGCACCTTCTCCTTCGGCACTTCGGGGCTGGTGCCTTAAGGACCATGTGTGATGGAGAGCCAGGCTGGAGGCTTAGCCTGTGAGAAGCCTCCTGTGCTCTGCCCTGAGGTGCAGCTCCTTCATCCCTCCTCAACATCCATGGAACAGGGTGGTCTTTGCACCCCAATATTCCTAGCTCTACATCAGCCCCGGGCTGAGGAAGCACCCCAACCCCGCTGTACACCCCAAGGATGCCTGCCCGGGGTGCACTGCAACTACCAGGATTTGGGATCCCGGCCCTGGTGGGATCCCCTTTGGAGGGCAGGGCAGTGGGACAGGCTGGAGAAGGGGTGACACCTCCCAGGCTGCCACCCGAGCCGCCGCCGAGCCGAACGTGCGACAGCAGCCCCGGGGCTCGTTTGAGACGTGCGGGTCGGGCAGCCCACGCCGCTCGTTAGCAGAGCTGGGTGCCTGTAATCACCCTAATGAGTAGGTGCCCTGCCGAGCAGCAGCAGAGGCAGCTCCGTGACCTCCTTTCGGCGTGTTTGATCTGCCTGTTCCTGTATTTCCTGGCCCGGGCCAGCTGCTGCCGCAGCAGCTCCGGTAGGGCACGCGTGTTCCGGGGGCTCCCGGGAGCTGCACGTGGGCTGAGCCGGTGCCCTGCTCAGCTCCCGGGAATAGCCTGGGAATGCCAGCCCGGCCAGTGACCGACAGCAGCGGCAGGAATGGCTCCAAACCTGGCACCGCGCTGGTGGCAGAGGCGGTGTCATCCACGCGCCCGGAACACGCGAGGTTTCTGCCCAGGAGCAGCGTCCTGCTCTGCCCAGAATCCCACCCAGATCCTGGAGCTGGCCCCAGGCTTGCTCAAATCCAGCACAGCAGAGCAAAGAAGCTCTCAGCTGAGTGCTGGGGAGCTGGTGATGGGGTCAGTTCGTGTGCTGCATACCCCTTAAGGACATCTCTCCATTTCCCCGGGGGTCCTGCAGGGCTGGGCTCCTCCCAGAACCCAAACAGGCAGGAGGATCAGGCTGGAGGAGGAGAGCTGGGGGCCCTGCCCCATGTGCAAACAGCCATGGCTGGGTGCTCCCAGGCTGGCCTGCTGGCACGGAGGGTTTGGCTCGGGTCAGTTTTGTGTCAAATGCATCTGCAGGGACAAGAAAAACCAAGCACTGAGGCTGGTTCGGGACAGGTCCCTCGTGTGAGAAGCCTCTGTGTGCCAGAGGGCCTGGGATGGGTTACACTGCTCCCTGCTCCAGGAAAGGTAATCCCAGTGCCACGAGGCTGAGGGTTCTGCTGGTGCAGCAAAGAGCTCGGCCAAGCTCCTGATCCTCACTCCCCTGCAGCTGCCAGGTGGGAAACTGTGTCTTCCTTAACCCAGCCCTGCCTTGGCTGTGCCCCAAAACAAACTTAGCCTGGTTCCTGCCCTGCGTTGAGCTCCATAAAACAAAAAGGCCTCTTTTATTTGTGTGGCAGATGAACTCTGGGCTCCAGGCAGCCGCTGGAGGGGCAGGCTGAGGATGGCGAGGGTGAGTGGGCAGGATGAGGATGATGAAGGTGGGCGCTGCCCCTGCACAGCCCCACGCCGGGCAGGGTTGATGTGGGGTGACTCAGAGCGCTCCAGCTCCGCAGCAATTCCCGCGGATCCAGCGGAGCTGCCGGCTCAGCAGCCCGGCCCAGCTCCCTTGGCCGCCCTCCACACCCCGCGGCCGTCCCGCTCGGAGCTGGGCGAGCAAACAGGACGGGCTGGTTTGCAGCACGGAGAGAACGAGTCGGGCTTGGCGCTGGCAGGGCTCGGAGGCAGCAGTGCAGAGCACAGCTCCATCCCCGCCATCGCTTCCCCGGGGATGAGGTTCTCCTGGATAGCCTTGTTAGCAGTGTCACTGTTGGGAGCATTGGCACCTGGATCCCAGGCGTTTTCAGTGCCCTGTAGACAGTGCCAGCCCAGATTTTGTCTGTCTGTTCAGGATACAGGACAGCTCGCTGCAGCTTGCTGCAAGATGGCTGTTGCAGGTACTGGAGCTCCTGTGCACATTCCACGTGCAAGAGAGTCCCAATTATCACAGATCATTACCCCATCTCTCTCAGGGACCTGATTCCCTCAGCACCAAAGCCTGTGGCTGTGAGTCAGGGTGGGCAGTGAGCCTGGAGCAGGAGGCTGAGCTGCGCCAGGACAGGCAGTGGGGAAGGAGTGGGGAAGCACAATTCCCAACCCCGAACACACAGCCACAGGCTGCCCCACGCTGGGCTGCAATCGCGGTTTAACGTGTTCCCTTTCCTGCCACCCACAGGGCTGCGACACCAGCCCGGCCAGCCCGAAATAAGGTGACACAGGGGGAAAACCAGGGCATCTTTGCTTTTTCCAGGCAGATGGGGCCCTGCTCCCGCTGCCGGTGCATTCCCGTGGCCGTGCGCGGTGCCAGCGGCGGGTGCGTGGGAGGTGGCAGCGGGCACAGAGCGGCTGTGTCAGCGGCAGCCAGGCGGGAGCTGCCCGGGAAGCAGAGGCACTTGGAGCTGGCAGGGAGGAGCAGCTTTCTGCTCAGACTGTTACCAGCCTGCCCTGCGGGATCCC